>NC_133202.1:52841979-52971979 GCF_958299795.1 Porites lutea
TTCCAAACATAAGAACAGTCGTGTGTGGGCTCTCTATGAAGTTAAAGCAATAATACTTGTTTAACAATAATTGGTCTGCCACCAGAGCCTGACATGGGTGAGTTTTTGTTTGCATATGCAATGAGGAAACAAGACCCGCTCCTTTTTCGTGCTTGAGAGAGAGATCATTGTACTAACAAAGATACACTTGATCTACCACGAGCTTCATTTTGCTCTTGGTCGAAGGCTCAAAATTGAGTGAGAAGCAATTTTCAGTTACCATTGTCTCTACATCCACCCACTAACCGGATTTTGGAAACACTATCGTCAAGGTGAGGTCTTTAATTTATATTACAATTTTTTTTGTGCGGTCTGTGTGACACAGATCAAATTATTACTCCTGACTGAGCGAACATGAAATCAGTTGAAAATTGTGGACTGAACCGGTAGCGAAGTTTACGTTATTACACCGCATTGGTCTATACCGTAAAATTGAAAGAAAAGATATCGGCGTGTACTGTTAATTACGAGGAAAAGGCTTTTTTCTTTATTTTTGTCAGCAATCGAAAGTAACGCTAGAGCAAATCTTATTAAATTCTTGCTTTGAGAACATTTAAATCGATATCAAATGTTAATTAAGTTTGCTTCAACAAACTAAATCTATACAATTTCACCCCTCTTGCAACTCGGAAACTATTCTAATGACGATCTTACAACTTCCGTTCGGTAGCTCAAATAAAAGAAGTGCGTTATACTAGGTTATACGACATTTTTGTATACAAACACTGCCAAATGAGTCTGACCGCAGTGGAAACCAAATCAGGTTTATAAGTATAATAAATTCTATATTTCTCCAGGTCTCAAACAAACATAGTTTCAAAAAGTTTTCGGAGTCTTTTCAACATGGAGTTGAATTAACTGTATCTTTTGAGTAACTTAAATTTATGTCTTGTCAGTCACCTCATGGCGGAACACTTTGTTTCATGACCGACATCGTCTTATTTATTTATATGTAAGTGTAGGTAATGTCTCGAATATGTCATAGAAATTAAATGTGAGGAAGTTCAGATCAAGAAACAAGATTCGCTTGGTGAAATGCTAACACTGGTAGAGACAACAAGCAAGACAACCCTGGATTTGCGTGGCGATTTTCACCTTTTATTTATCTATTTTAATTTTTTTTCGAAAATCAAATTCCTTTTCCAACGTGGTTATGATCATTATGTGCTCTTTTTCAGAAAGATGAAATTAGCAGTGCATTATTCCGCACGGAAAAGGCTGCTTATAGCGTTTCTCTGTTTTGCGGTCCTTGCAGTCAGCAGCGGGAACTGCGGTATGTCTACTCAGGCTGCGTACTGAATAAACTTACTACAAATTTACGAATTCATAGCGGGATAGGACTGCATCCGTTGATATTTCATGAGTCAGTGACGTAAAGATCTTGGTGCTGATGCTCAATAATTAATGCACTTACTTGGAAGCTCAAGATTCGAACACCACAATCCCTCAGAGGCCGACACAAATGTAGCGTGCTCGATACAAAGCTCCTTAAATTGGGTTAAAACTTTTACCGAATATCTCAGATATCTCGCGCTTGAAAATCTGTACTGAAGCTGAATCTTGGCAAGACTAGGCTTGCACGTGAATTTATTCCCTTTCTTCCCTAAGATCATTGTTGACATTATTCAGTATCAGTATTGAATAGTTAAAAGGTAATTTTGGTGGCGTGACTTGAAACAAGCAATTGAAGTCTCTCAAATTCATAGTTCGCCAACTTCAAAACGGCTAAGCGACGACATTGTTATATATGACACTCTTACGTTATATTTTGCATATGTTTAGGTTATGAAACTATTGGATGTTACAAGGACACCTCAAACCGAGCAATCCAGCCATTGGAAGGAAAGTTTTCTATTTTGGATGGATCGTACGGCTCTCGGAAGAACCCCATTGCAAAGTGCGCCGTGGCTGCAATGAGAGCAGGCTACAGCATGTTTGCAGTTCAAAATGGCGGCTGGTGTGCGGCCAGTGCTACGGCAGCGAAGACGTTTGACAAATATGGAAAGTCTACAGCATGCAGATCTGATGGCGAGGGCGGGCCATGGGCTAATCAAGTTTATGTGATCAAAGCCGGTAAGTCAGTGTTAGGATATTAATACAGGTGCAGGTTTATATACGAACGACGCCGTCGTGTTTCTAAACATTGATAATGTAAAATGTTGACTAAGCATCTATTATTTCTTGTAACTATGGCTATAGAATTTAGCCTTTCCTTCTTATTTTTGGACAGACGGGTCGCTCATAAATGACTTGGTAAAGATTTTTCTTTTTAAATTTTACTGACGTTTTTGCCGAACATCAATCCGAAAGAGATCTTCACAACTGCATTTCAGTCCGCCTTTTTGCAAATCACTGAAAATAGGTAAATTAAAGGTTTCCCTTTAAGACAGTTTTAACTTAATTTCAGCGTATGAAACTATTGGATGTTTCAAGGACACCTCAAACCGAGCAATCCAGATATTTGAAGGAAAAGACGCTGTTTTGGATGGATCATACGTCTCTCGAAAGAACCCAATAGCAAAGTGTGCCGTGGCTGCAATGAGAGCAGGTTACAGCATGTTTGCAGTTCAAAATGGTGGCCATTGTCAAACAAATGCAATGAGTTCAGTAGCACAGACCTTTGACAAGTATGGAAAGTCTACCGTTTGTAAGGATGACGGTAAAGGTGGTCCATGGGGTAATCAAGTTTATGTCATCAAAGGTAACTATAGTAGCGTAATTGTGCCTTTGACTACAACTCAGTATTTACAATATTATTGTAAAACATGATTTGATTCACCGTCAAATTAAAAGAAAGTGACGAAACTTTCATTGAAAAACAAACAAACCAACAACCCCCTCACTATCCTCTTGGGAAATAGTTGGACCAGCTCCAATAGTTAAAACGTTTTATCTACCGATCTCTTCCTCTTTAGCGTTTGAGACCATTGGATGCTACAGGGACACCGGAAACCGAGCAATTCGACACTTGGAAGGAAAGGATTCTATTTTGGATGGGTCTTACGGTTCTCGAAAGAACCCCATTGCAAAGTGTGCCGTGGCTGCAATGAGAGCAGGTTACAGCATGTTTGCAGTTCAAAATGGTGGCCAGTGTGCGGCCAGTGCTACAGCACCAAAGACCTTTGACAAGTATGGAAAGTCTACAGCTTGTGGATCTGATGGAGAAGGTGGAGGATGGGCAAATCAAGTTTACTTGCTTAAGTGCTGATCAGTTGTTAGCACATGTCGTGACTACGTTTGTCACCTCGCCATAACTTAAATTAAATAAGGGTATAAAAGGTCCTAGAGTTGTTCTGCTCTAAGGTATATTTCGAATTAAGTGTTAGACTCGTCAGCTTTATTTTTTTGCTTCGCTTTATTTTTTTTTTAATGTATGGTATTGGGCTTTGTAAGAAATTAAAAAAAGAATAATAATAAAATACTTCTGATGATTATATCGTTTCTTCTTCTACATCAAATTCAGTAATAACGGATAATGATAGCTTATGCAAGTGTTAAATAATAACAATAATAAATAACAAATAACAAATAATCTTTATACTGAAGAACAGGCTTCTGTTACATTTCGTGGTTTTCAGGGGGACCCTACAACCTGCTGGAAAATAACATAAAAGATACTAAGGGGTCGACAATTTAACTTAAGAGGGGGTATGACTGATTTGTGGGTTAGAATGTTTCTTCCCAACCTCTGGTGATATACTTTTTTCCCCCTGCATACGATGGTGAAAGATTATTTTGCCATTAACTATAAAGTAAACGTACAAATCATAAACTGTAAATATAAAAAGCTAACAGACTAAAACTGAAGTGAGGCAAAACTAAAAATACAAAGCAACAAGCATGAAAGCAATTTAAAACACGCGTACCCACACATACAAGAGGACCTTTAAGCTATCAAAACCTGGTCTTTCGACAAACTATTTATTTTTCTTTCCTTATTTAAAAACATAACTTCCTCCTTTACCCCCATTTAATATCGGAATTTCAGGCAAGGAATTCACGGTAGTAAATATTTCTGGTGTAAGTCTCTTAAGTTGATCCCAAAGTGGCAAGGTTTTCATGTATGTACCTTTTTTTACTGCGGCTTTCGTACAGCAGGCCCCATTCGTTTAAAATACGAAAAACGTTTATATCCTCTAAGCATATTTTCCTATTCAGTTGTAACATGACTATAAGCTAGAAAAAGGGATTTATTCGGTGGAGATTGTGTGCCTCCTGAATTTTCGCCAACCTATTCTGAATCGCTTGTAAACTAGCCATGATTGCAGATTTCAAACCAGATAGTCTACCCGTACAATATGGCTCCATGTCCCAAATGGAGCACAGAAAACTAGATCACTGAGACAAGCAATGCGAGTCTTGTCATCAAACATATGAAAGATTCGGTTACACAAGGACAGAACTTTAATACCTCGGGAACTGTCTTGTGGAACTTTTTTTGTACTGTTAGACGTATCCATGGAAATTCCCCAGAGACAGTTTCAAAGTTGCACAGAAAAACTTGCCTCCTCTTTGGCAATAAGGGTAAAACGACTAGTGTAACCCCAAGTGACCAATTTACCTAATGCTTTTGAGTACTGTTCTGCTGTTGGTGCAGTTTTGCGGGTTCAAAATTAAAGCAGCTTGATATGAAGCACTCTTAAGGTTTCTTTACACTCCTGTTTGACATCAGTGTTCAAGAATTCTTTACGAAGCGTCACTGCAATCAGTTTTTATAAACCGTACTTTTGAATTTAGAGCGAGAATTTATTTCTTCTAAGCGAGGGAATTAAATGTTAAACGTATTCCTTTAAAGGCCCAAAATTAAGGGCTTGATCGTTCTTGAAGTTTTTTAAAAGGGTAAAATTTAAAATTGTCGAAACTGTTGACGATTTATGTCAGCCTTTAAGGTTTACATCGACGTTTCCGGCGAAACCGGGTACATATCGAAAAATGTTAGCAAACCGTTATATAATGAAGCTAGGGATCACCCTGCGAGCAGAGTATAGCTACGATATTTCTTAGGTAAGTTGGGAAAGAGGAAAAATCAAAATCCTTTGCTTTGCCGATCGTCCAACAGTTTGGATGAGTCGGACAAGTTTCTTTAATTTTATACAAGGTAAAACAGTTTTATCTGTGCGCGCACGCGTATTCTGGAGTTTTGCTGAGTTTTTCTGCGCCCTTGGTCCATACAAAACAAATGGATGCCGCTTCAAATTTCAGGTAGTGATATTGTGAAAATTATCGATTTTCCGTGTCCCGGACTTCTGCTACTTCCCCTAGCCTCCCCTTATAGGCCATCATAGGCAGTTACGTTTAGTACACTGCAGCTGAGCGCTTTTCTTAATTTTCGTTTGTTTGTTTGTTTGTTTAAAAAAATGCACCCCTTTTTGAGATAGAGTTTTGTTGTGGATTTGACTATGTCCTCAGCCGATTTTACTTGTGTGAACGGATCCATGATCACTGATGTGTTGCGTAAAGTGCTTTTAAAGATAAACCGCTGGGTTTTTAAATAAAAAATATAATTATGAAATAATTTCCGTCTATTCTTTTGTATTTGCTAATTCATAAGATTAATTCGAAATACGATCATGAGACTATAGAATACATGTTGCTTTTAAATAATCTTTGCTTTGACTGGCATCCGTTACTTCTGGTTTATTTTTTGGACACTATTTGAAATCTATTTATACCTGGTTTTCTGAAACATTTGGCGGTTGGTTAGTCTGAAAGGAAGATTTTATTTTGACACTAAAATCATCAGGCTTTAAGCAAATTATTCTTTGAAAGAGTGCCCGCAATGTCCTTGACTTGACATCAGATTTCAGGCGACCCGGTTTTCAAAAGTCTCCAGGTAGATTTGCAAATATATGCTAATAGTTCTCCTAGATTTATGATTTAAATAATAATAATAATAATAATAAATTAAAGATTTTTTTCAGCCTTTTTTTTTTCACTTTTTTTTTGAAAATCTGCCTGATTGGTTCACTACAGCACAAACATATTTACTACCAAAGAACAAAGACACAGAGAACTCCAAAAACTATAGACCAATTGCCTGTTTATCAACATCCTACAAGGTGCTCACATCGATTTTAACTGAAAGAAGCTACACCCATATCACAAAGAATGATATATTGCCGGAAGAACAGAGAGGTTGTGTCAGGGGTTCATATGGATGCAAAGATCAGCTCCTAATAAATAAAATGATCATAGAAGACTGCAAAAAGAAGAAAAAGAACTTGAGTATGACTTGGATAGACTACAGAAAAGCCTATGATAGTGTTCCTCACAGTTGGATACTGAAGACCTTACAGATTTACAGATTTAATGAAAAACTAATCAAGTTCATCAGAACCTCAATGAGCAACTGGAAAACTACGATGAAGCTATCTTACAATGATGGATGTATCACAACAGATCAAATCAAGATCAAAAGAGGGATCTTTCAAGGAGATTCATTCTCACCTCTGCTATTTTGCCTAGCCCTTGTGCCTTTAACATCAGAGCTGGCTACATCTTGGTATAGCAGGAACGAGCAAGAACAAGTTGGAGAACTGAAAATAGTGAAGCAATTCAGTGATGATATTGGTATGGAATTCGGACTTGAGAAATGTGCCGAAGCCAGTTTCATGAAAGGTAAACTGGCCTCAACTGGAAACATAGTAATAGATGATGACACAGAAATACAAGAGTTGGACCAGGAAGGAGTATACAAATACCTGGGTGTAGATGAAAGTGATGGTATCCAGCATAGCAAAATGAAAGAGAAGATAAGAAAAGAATATAATAGGAGAGTAGGATTAATCCTAAGAACTGAGTTCAATGGAAGAAACAAAATAGAAGCTATCAATAGTCTTGCAGTCCCAGTTGTGCAATATAGCTTTGGAATCATTGACTGGAAAATCTCAGAACTGAAGAAGATTGACACAAAAACACGCAAACTATTGAACATGCACAAGATGTTACATCCTAAAGCAGATGTGGAGAGGCTGTACATCCCAAGAAAAGATGGAGGTAGGGGCCTGATTGATGTAGAAACAGCATTCAAAACTGCAACAATAGGGCTTGATCACTGTCTGAAGCACAAGGAAGGGCAATATCCAAAGCAGGTGCTTGAACATGAAAGATCTAAAGCCAAAAATTCAATATCCAAGAATGCTACTAAGTTCAAAACGGAAGTAATAATGCCAGAGATTGAGAACAGAGAAGATAAATCTGCCTCTGAAAATGCTAAAGCCCTGAAACACGTGTTTAAGTCCAGGATATAGTTAATGAAAGAAGAAAAATGGAAAAACAAAGCATTGCATGGCCAGTATCCAAAGATCCTAGAGAAGCCTCATGTAGACACAGTCACCACCAACAAATGGTTGTCAAGTAATTTGAAAGGAGAAACAGAGGGACTACTTGTTGCAGCTCAAGACCAGGCAATAAACACCAGAAACTACCAGAAAGTAATATGTGGCCAGCAAGTGGAGAGCAAATGCAGATTGTGTTCGCAGCATGAAGAGACAGTGGACCATATTGTATCTGGATGTGAGGTATTAGCCAAAACAGAGTACATCTCCAGGCACAATAATGCTGCAGTATATCTCCATTGGAGCATATGTAAAGATCATGATATAGAGATTACAGACAAATGGTACGAACACGAACTAGAGACCGTGATACACAATAAAGATAACTACATCACCATCAGGTGGGACATGCTAGTCAATACTGATAGAACTATAACAGCGAACAGACCAGATATCATCGTTAAAGATTCAGTGAATTCCACCTGCGAACTTATTGATATGACTACTCCATCAGATAGAAACATCGCACTGAAGGAAACTGAAAAAAAATACAAGTACAAAGACCTAGAACTAGAAATACAGAGAATGTGGCATATGAAAACCGTAGTGATCCCTGTGGTTGTTGGTGCGCTTGGTACAGTACTAGTGAAGAAGGGTATGGTAGAAAACATCAAGAAAGTATCAGAGAGAGCTACTATGACAGAAATTCAAAAGATCTGCATGCTGGGATCTGCACGAATCCTCAGAAAGGTGCTCAGTGTATGAACAGAATGATTGACTTGAGTGACTGACGCTCTAGGTGCATGGTTTGCGCCCGGCTGATGCACAAAAAGAACACCAGCAAAGACTGTGATAATAGAGACAATAATAATAATAAATTAACGATTTTTTTTCAGCTTTTTTTTTTTTTTCACTTTTTTGAATGACATCTTCGAGGAGTCGCGCAATCGTTTGTTTGAATGAGGCTGGAAGGCTCCGTTACATGTTTGAATTTGGAGCATGTTCCAATCTCGTACCCGGAATCTTCTGGCTTTTTGGTCCAATCTGGGTACGAGATTGAGCATGTTCAATATGAACTGACGAGGACAGTCGAGGCAGTCGGCAGAGGCTCTTTCCTCTTCGTGACTACGGTCTAGGAAGATCGATGGAGATTCTTCTGGCAGGGTAGCTAGGGATATGAGATCACGTGATACAGAAATTGCAAGTATGTCTTAACTTTTTGTTTTTAATTTCAATTGCCGGCAAAAAATTAATAAGCTTTAGTTTTAAGAACAAAAGAGAAAATAGATACTGTCATGAAAGTACCTCTCACGGGCGTAGCGTCACATATCGGGCCCTTGCGTACAGCTGAAATCCGGAAAATATAGTATATTTTGTATTTCCTGAAAGCATTATTATCCGTTAAACCGAGATGACTGCTAAATCTTTTGCATTATATGTGTCTTTACCCCTCTGAAGGGTAGATATTTCTCCCTTCGCCTGTAACCTCCTCTTTATGGCGTTACTGTTTTACTTCTTTTTTGTAGACATTGCACTGTTACCGATAACGTTAACACTTAAGAGATGTAAATTAAATTAACAACTAATTATTGCATTTTCTTTCGTATTTATTTGCTGAAAATGTCCTGCGGAAAACGCAAGAAGTGGCATTTCAGAGACCCTAAAATTTGAAACATTTTCTGGCGGACATGCCCCCAGATGCCCCTAGTTCCCATTACCTTCGGAGGTCCAATTTTTTTTTCCGCGCGTAAACCTTCAAAACCTCACGCTACGCCCCTGCATCTCCAGCTTACTTGTTTCTCGCCCCTTTCTACTTTTCCTTTTTTAGTATTCTCAGCTCTCTGAGACTGCTTTTTAAGTTGGGCGTGCCTGGTTGGGTTTTGATTCGTACCCGAAAACGCAAAAAAAAAAAATCTTCCTTCTCCCTTTCTGCTGTTGTTTGGTAAGCTCTCTACAATTTTCTTCAGTGACAATGAAATATACGAAGTTATTCTATTCCAGTTTCCGAGCTGTTGCTTTTTTTTCTACGAGGAAAACTCTCCTCTATGGATTCAAAAAATTCCCCCGTTGAAAGAAATAAGCAATTAAGCGAGGACGCTGGTGGGCACTTCAAGCTCATACAAAAGGCGAGAAATTTGGTGCGAAACTCATGCATCGCTGTGGCTTTAATAGGCCATTTCCAAGTTGGTCCAAGCCTCTGTTTCAAAGAGAGGCTAAGTGCAAAGCCATTGATATGAAAATTATTATATATTCTCATGCAAATAAAACTAATTTTCACATGAAATGGAAAGTGGCCTATTGAAATGGAAAAGTTACAGTTCTGGATATAGAAAATAGGAATACATTGTAAGGAGTCTCTTTTTATTGTGAAAATATTTAATATACATATGTACATATTATATGAAAATGGAGAGAGAATTGTTTTAATGAAAACTTTAATACCACAAATGCACCTAAATATGGCTCTGCTTGATCTGTGTGTATCAGCGAAAATGGGTCATTGTGGATGCATGAAGCGGTCCAGGGTTGTCTCACAAACGTCCACTTTTTTGTATACCCAATAGAACATATGATTCGAAACTGAATGGTTAAGTAAAGTTAACACATTTAGGAAATCCAGTGAACAATCCACCGAAAGTGGAATCTGGGGAAACATGAAGGCTGCAGAACTGTAAACCGATCAAACTGAGTTTCCGCATTCATTGTTCCGGAAACTCAACGGATAATTGAGTATCCTCTGAATTTACGAGGTGCGGAAACATGACGGCAGTTAGCGTTTCCGCAAGAGTAAACCTGACGGAAACGCGAGTATAAGGGATGCGTTTAAGCGTATCCGCAGAAACTGAAATATAACGTATACAAGTGTTTCCCGAAACGGTTAGTTACAATTCCGTCTGCGGATATTCAGATTTCCGTGAGGTAACCGTTACAAAACCGGAAACGGAAACACCTTTTTTCAACCTGTGTTGTGGAATACACTAGTATTTAAACGGTGCTTTACACTGTTTTTTTTTTTTTTTTGTGCGGTAACGTTCCCTGTATTTTTTTACATTCCTCTACTTGTTGTTCACTCTATAATTTAGCAAGTAGTTCTTCGACTCGTCTATTAAATTGCTCATCGTAATTAAGAGAGAATGAACTCGTTCTCTCTTGTCGTAATGGAAATTTTAAAATGTTATCGTTTGGGGAGAAGGACAAAACTGGAGTTCCTGGTAAAAATCTCCTCGAAGCTAGCTAGGGCGAGAACAGAAGCAAAAAAACAAGGGGCAACCCTTTCTAGTTCGTGTGGGCGGTTGTTGTTGTTTTTATCAGGTGTTAAAACATTCAAAGTAACCGGCTGTTAAAATATCACGCATTTCAATATTCATTGTGTTTAATAGCTAATATTTTTAGTGACTATTTCTGACAAACTGTCCCTTTGGATGATGCTGTAATTACACAAGATAATGAGATATCTTAATGACAACTAATTGGGAGAAAAAAGTTTAAAATTATGCTCGATGAATGACTTTCTACTGAGCAAATTGAAATGCTTTTCAAATGAAATTGTATTGCTATTAGGGGCTTCGTCATTTTAATCGTTGAAAAGAGAAGACGTGCGATCAAGAATAATGTAGAACATCCAGGTAAGCGACTCAGATAACAGAGATAGTTTTCTATTTATAATAATAATAATAATAATAATAATATTTAATACTTATATTGCGCTTTTTCTATAAAAATACTTAAAAGCGCATTACAATATTATTAATAACAAAATTAAAAACCAGTAAAATTACCCGGTAAAGAGGGTCTCAATGGGGTTAACCGATAGCCGTAAAACGGCCAAAAATTTAGTCGATAGCCGTAAAAATTGAAAAATTTTAACCGTTAGCCGTAAATAGAGTAAAAAAGAGTAAAAAAGAGTTAACCGTAAAAGAAATTGTTCCCTAGATTTGCCACTTTTAAGGGAGGTACAAAATTCACTTATGGTAGCGTTTTTTATTTCCCGGCCAGTGTGACTCCGTACGTACGTTAGGCGAAGCGCCTTTTAGGTGTTGACCAAGACCTAGGCTCCATTTCCTCCACTCTCTCGGGGAGCTAATTTTTTCCATAGCGAAAAAGTGGCTTCTTGCTGGGGATTAATATTTGCTATTTTCAGGAGGTTGTGCCCTCAAAACGCTAGTGAAACAACACGCAGAGATGTCACTGATGGAAAAACACGTTACCGATAAACAACATTTCCCTGTTTTTCTCTGACGCTACAGTAGACATTGCCGTCCCTGTACGGCGTCTTCCCACGCAATCTCGGTCAAGGCATTTCGGTGGCGAACTCGCTAGGACCACGTGACCCGAAACGCATTACCCGCGCGGAATAATGAGGCCTATGGACAAGGCAAGGGCAGACAGTCGTTCCGTACAGTCCTTCGCAATCATTAAAAACACCGGACACGGGAATTTTGTTATTGGCCGTTTTCACGCTAGAGCTAGAGATAGATTATCCGTCTGAGACTAGCCTGTGTACAGTAGCGCCCTCCCCACAGACACCCCTTCTCCGATTTTTTCTGAGGGGAGGGGGCGGCTGTACACAGGCTATCTGGAACGGATAATCCCGTCTTGAAACTGTTCGTCGAAATTGACGGATAAAGTCGGGCGGATTGTTCATTCAAAATTAACACTATTCCATTTTCAAATTACGAAGTATTACCTACCTGACGCGAATCATCAAAAGGATAACCCGTCTCACACGAGTAATCCGTCCCTAGTATGAAAACGGCCATTTCTGTTATAATGAATGTCGCGCCCCGGCCTTGAGTTGGGCGTTTGCGTGTCCGCTTTTGCTTTTTCACAAAGATTATTGTCCTTGATGCGTGAGATTGTTGTCTTAAGTCCATAGGCGTAAGGCCCCGTCCACACGTATCCGGAGATTTTTGTATCCGCAATTTTTTTTATGCGGATACACCTAGCGTCCACACGTGTCCGCCGTATACACTCGGTGTATCCGGAGATTTCTGTATACGCTCTCCAGAGTGGAAATTTCTGTATATGCTGTGTATCCGGATACGTGTGGACGCTCGTATCCGTATATTTTTGTATACGCTCAGCTCAGGCTCAGCTTTCTTTGTAATGCGCATGCTCTGTTGACTGATCCTTTGAGATGTCCGGATACGAATCGGATACACAGGACGAAAAATCAAGTATCCGTAAACTTAAACATGGTGGAAACACGTGACTCCGTTGCGGAAACACAGCGGCAAACGCGTGTTTCCGTTAGCGGATACATTACGGTTTCTCATGTTTCCGTCGCTGCGTTTTCAACGGAACCGGAACACTTTTTTACACGTTTCCGACAGATTTCCGTGTCAGGAATCACGTATTTCCGCAATCGTTAACGTGTGTTTATGTTGCGGAAACGCGATATTCCGTACCGGAAACCTGTTATTTCGTTCGTTCTACTGACGGAAACGTGAAAGATACGGTCCGGCAACCTGACTTGTTTTCTGTGTTTCCGTCTCTTTCCGTTACTGCGTAAATACGTCCAAAAAGTTTCATATTTGCTGAAACCAGGTTTTCCAATGGGAATTTTTCTTTATTCTTACATGAAATTAACCTTTGAGTATTTTTCCTGGTTAACTTACATGCAATGAAGACTTATTCATTATATAAGTCAGACAAATATATACCACCACAAAACTGAAATCCATCTGTTGCATTTAAAATTTATTCCATTTCCTGCACATAGACTCGTATCAAACAATGCTTATTTATGGTCCTATCTCATACGCAGAAGTTGCAAAGTGAACATAACTGTAGCGTGCTTAGAGGGTATAAAATAAGTGCAATGATTCAAATGCACAAATTACATCAACAAAAAATGAATGGCTAAACTTTGACATAATACAAGTACTGTTTTTTGAGGTAAATTAATTGTATACTTCACAAATTGAAAACCTATCCTTTTTTCAATATACTAATAAATTTAACAGACACTAATGTAATCTTGAATTCAAGTGCAGCTTATAGCTAGTGATAGTTTTGTAGCCTATAATATTTCAGCAAAGTGGAATATGATTTGTCTGGTGAATGTCCTGAGTAGGACTGTTGTTGACAGCGACTGACGTTTTATCAACAAGGTGATCATCAATTTCATGGTCATTGTCAAAACATCAGTTCCTGTTTGATCATTTTCCACTTTCTTATTTCAAATGAATCCTAGCCTTAAACCATTCAGGATAACAATAAAATTATTATATTGTGTCAGGTTCTGACATGGTGTTCTAAACTACTTACAATTCGCTATGACCAGTGCAAAGATTCAAATGCAAAAATACACCAACAAAAAAGTATGGCTTCAGTTTTACATAATTCAAGTCTGCTAAAATTGTTTATGTGTTTCATGTATACCTTTTTTTACAACCTCTCACAAAATCAACAGATACTTTTAAATGAATCTTATAAACTTGAACATAAACTCTATTTCATTATCACACATTGATGAAGGTAATAATTATTATTTCAAGACCTTGACAGGTTTTCAAATTGTTTTAAGGGGCTACATGTATGCAGGGTGCAAAGAAAATCATTTTCACAGCTTGCCATCCGGGCAAGCTGAAGCTAGCATTTTTATTTTACTAGCCCAGACGTCATTTCAACTAGCCCCAAAAACTTTTTGATGAGCAGAATTTATTTCACAGTTCTTCTATTATTGGAATTTCTCAAAAAACATCACTTGCCTGTCGGGCAAGTTAAGAACAGAATTCACTAGCCCGATAGCAAAATCCACTAGCCCTGGGTTATTGGACACTGCTTTCTTTGCACGCTGTGTATGTCACGAGGATACTGGTGTTTTAAGTCATTTCTATTCTCAAGTCATTACTTAGTGCTCGATCGCTGGATATTGGCCAAGCTCTGTTTTGTGAGGCCAATAAGTTCCATGATCTTGCTTGCTTTGAGAGAGCCTTCTGCACCAAAATTGCATACCAAGGTGATCTGACTGTTGGATGAAAAACAAAACAAAGTGCTTTTAAGTAACATTTGACAGAGGCTATTCTCCAAGCAATCAGGGGGAGGAAAAACCTTTTTGCAGTAAGAAAACTATACATACTAAATGAATAATATATAAATCACACATGTACATGTATACAGTTGTGTTTCATAGTAATATAGTCAGGATGTTATGTTCCCTGCACAATAAGACTGTGGACCAAGGGTTTAATGTAAACAGAGGCTGTCTGTAATGCATCAGTCAATTCCCGCTGCACCCACCCTCCCCCCCTTCTAGGAATAAATTGAAGAGGGTTGTAAAGGTATGTTCTCGATTTTAGCATATGCATGTATTTCTTCATTGCATATCAAGCCAGAATTACATAGAGAAAACCGGAGCTATCGATGTGAATCAATGTGTTTTGGTTATTGAATCAAATTTCTGTTGATATTATTTCAAGAATATCCTTTCATATTTATAAAACTATTCATAACATAAAACGTTACAGCGTTCTATTAATTTTAATGTCAATAATTTTATATCAATACTGAAACCCTAAACTGGTGCATGTCATCCCGGCGTGAAGTCTTCATTAGAATCCTAGCGCTATTACAAAGGAAGACGTTCATTGAAACGAAAAATCACACATTAAAATGCTTAAAACAAGATTATTCGACTGTGCGATCAATGAAAACTGTTACAGTTTTGACAGATGACGGGGCATTTGCCCCCTTTTTTGTCCCCACCCTGGAGGATTTGACAGCTCAAGAGTCCCCACGCCCGGGAATTGACTGATGCATAATTCCCGATACCAGTAACAAAAAGCCTATTTTTCCAGGGCACAAAAGAGAAAGTTTAACCTCCTGCAGGTGGCACATTATCAACTACATAAACAGGGTCAATACCAGGAGAGGCAGGGGAAAGTAACTAGGTGTGGGACCAAGAAATGATGTTCTCACAACTTGTAAAGCAATCACCCTGGTGGGCAGCAGGGAATTGCAGTCATGTACAGTTTATAACCACCCCCCTCCCCCCGGTGTGCAATGTATTACACAAAACAAACTTCCCATCAAACGTTTCTGAATACAAGCTATCAAACAATATCAAACACAGCTTTTTTGAGCTTGATGCCTGAACAAAATCAAAACAAACCAAATTATATTGAAAAAAAAAATCAAATGTAAAAACTGAGTCACCCTTGGGAAAGCAAAAAAGCCAGGGAAATCTGACAAGCGCTAGATTCAGAAGGAAAATGCTTACTATTCAGGCCAATTAAGGAGCAAAGAGTAAAATCGAGATGATTTCAACTTGCAGATTTAAAGACCTTTTCCTTGGTAAACAAATGTACTGACATTTTCACAGAGAATATATATTTTAGAATTAACTCTTAAATGGAAATATTAAAAGAAGCAAAACCTTTCATCACCTTGACTACTTTCACACTGGATCAATAATTAACACACATGTCATCAAGAGTTTGGAATTTAAACGTTCAATGTTGTTCCATTCGAATTTTCCTCACGTGAGTTCCACTTTGTTTGATAACCGAACTCAATGTTTGATTGACTTCGAAAATTGTATGTATGTACTCAACTTTTTTTGTGAGTTGGGTTTTGTTGAATAGCTAAGCTGCATAAAACTCTTTCATGTGCAAGAGGTTGATTTAGCTTGAAAACCAAACATTCAGTGTGATATGCTGGATACACATGTATTTCCTAAACTACAATATTTTAGCAGTGAGAGGCGTACCAACAGAGGAAATAAATCAATAATTGACAAAATATCAGGCCTTTTGTTTTTCTCACTTGTATTTGTACCTTGGTATTGAAGTTGCAAGGGAAACTAAAAAACAAGTGACAGTCACTGCAACCATATAACATCTTAACCGACAATGCACACTGAGCTATGAGTGAGGATATCACATTACTTTAGCTACGATGCTGATTAAAAAATTACTGGAGAAAGTGTCAAATTTAGTCAAACTAAGTCTATTCCATAGAGCTTATGTAAATAGGAGCTTGCATATCTGAATAACTTAAAATACGATAAAAGTAAAAATTCTGCCAAACATTTAAAACATGCGCTGTCACACGAGTTACTGCTGACTGCCTGCAAAACTGTGTTCAGCCACCTTAAATTCAATGTTATGTTTGCCACAAAACACTACTCCAGCTCAACTCTTTGGTGGCTATTATTAGTAATGTGTTGCATATTTCAAACTCTACAGAGGAAACTGTTTAACAGGAAATGACTGAAAAGCGATATACAGTTACATGTAAAATTAATACACTTGAGAGTAACCAAACTATAATAAAGAGAAATAATGTCTGACCTTCAATTTCCTTTTTTTTATTTTTATTTTTCTCAAAACCACAGATCTTTGGTTATTTAAGGGATGATCAGTAAACAAATTTTCTGGTTGCTTTGCAAGTTGTGGGAACATTGTTTGGATATCATTTGAGAGAACATATAAGGAGTACCCCCTCCCCACTAGTCAATAGTGAACTTACGCAACAGGACGGGAGAGGAAAGAAGACGGCAAACCTTGTGTGACAAGCGTGACAATAATTTTGTTTGAAACAACTTTTCGCCAAACTTCACTTTCCTTTAAACGGATCTTTTTGTAAAGGACCAGAAAACCTTGGTGTTAAGTGAAGATCACGACAAAACCCACAAGTGATAGCCCTGTCACATTTGTCACACACAGCTGTTTTGCCGTCCTCTTCTTCCTGCCATCCTGTTGCGTAAACTCACTAATATGATGCTTGCATAGACCTGCAGTGTAATACAGGATAATAGAAGCAGTTTTACCAGTTTAACTTCACTGCTGGTAGATGAAGACTTAAAGGGGCTGTGTCACAATTTTAGTATCATTCTGTGACAGTTGATTTCACACTATTTACCACACTACATTACGAAGTTCATTTGGAAATTGGGTACCACATCATGAGGTAGCCAAATTACATAGCGAGTTTTTAGGAAATCAACTGTGAACTATGAGATGTAGTTGTCAACTTTGGCGCGACTGAACTTCACAAGTTTGCTCAACACCCGGAGTAGTCAATCGATAAAAATAGGTATCAATTTATCAATCGATAAATAAATAAAAATTGGTAAATCTGATTTGATTGACATTGATTGTATCGATCAATTGGTAGAAATCTGTGACACACTCATTTAGTTTATCGATTTATCTAGATTTTACCGATTCCATCACTTTTTATTGGAAGATACATCTGTTCTCCTGCTCATCCAAAAATGAAAACTGATTTCACACAAACAGTGAATTTGTTGACAATTGAGTTGCAAAAATTGAGAGTCGAAGGATCAAACAATTTAGTATCACTAGTCTTTTAAAAAATAAAGTTTTAAAAAACCTGATCTTCTCCTTAAAACCTGCTTTAAAGTCTTCTTTGGATGGCTGATATTGGCCAGGTTTTTTATTTTTCTGTTTTTCAAAATATAGATCTGCCGCCCATTCAAAATAACCTCAGTTCCGCCTGTAGTTACTTCCCAGAGTAGCCAATAGATAAAAAACTAAATCGATAAAAATAGTTAGCGATCAAGTGATTTTATCGATTGATAACGGAAAATGGTGAAAAGCTATCCAGAGAAATCTTTTAGTCTGAATTTTGGGCATCCCTTTGATGTAATAATTATAAAACCGAACCGTTCCTGTTATCATGTACAAAAGGGTCACGGTTTTAGAGAGACTCTTGTGACTGTAATAGTTTCCACAGTTCTTATTTTCATGTTTGTTGATCAGTTGTTACTCGTGGATGAGTTTTCTCAGCTGCACTTATGCCAGAAAACAACAATGTTGGAAGTACTGTTATAAATTGTTAAAATCATGAAAAATCAATAATATTAATTTGACACAGCAATCTAGTTTATCGATTTTAACCGATTTCTGTTATCAATCGATAAAAATCACTTGATTGCCTTCGATTTATATCAATACCAAGTTTTATCGATTGACTACTCCGGGTCTAGAGTAACTTCTTTTCCCAGTTGCATTACCAGAAGTCACTGAGTTCTTGTCCAAAAAGTCCCCATTCCTGAGATCACAGTTACTGCAAACATCTAAATATTCTTCAAGTTTTTCTTGAGCATTCTCAGTAAAGCATTATTATATTATGAGCACTCCTTTGGAACTATTGTCAACTTTTTGTATGAGTAAACCAAATCGAGTGTCACTACACGACTAATTGAACCTTTGCGGGCCAATAACCTAATTTTTGACGAACTGTTTTTGTATTTCCGTGATATACATACTGTACTTGATCTTTGCCGTTCACAAAACTCTGTGTAGGGCCTTCCTGTATGTACAAATATTTATTGATCAATGATATTTGTTACTGTCTTTCACGGTAAATTAAACTGGTGCACTATGTGGAATGGTTTCGAACCCTCTAACCATTTCTCCACAGTCAATCATTTCACAGGCCTCACACGGTAACCCTTGCCCTATTTAGTAAAAGGATTTGGGTTCATTACGTTGCAGTTTCCTGTTTTTAAAAAAAGATATGAAGTCATGAAGTTCAGTAGCACCAAAGTTGACAACTACGACTCAAAGTTCGCAATTTGATTCCCTAACTTGCCATGGTATTAGCTATTCTGCTACGTAGTATTCAATTTACCAATTTGGTGCAGTAAGGTCATGTGAAATCAACTGTAATTACACTTTCACATGTCCATATCGCATTTGCCATGAAACTTGAGAAACTACTTATCAATCACAGCTTTGTGTCAACAAACATATGTCTCCCAAGCATTATATCAAACATTAAAGACCACAAAAATGAAATCTGGAAAACTGTCAGGCTAACAAGTTTCAAAAGGACCAATTGCCATCCTTTTCAATTTTCTTTAAGTCTGTCCATCTGTTCCTCATTTTTACACTAACAAAAATCTTTATTTGCACTCATTCTTGCTCTTTGCTTTGTTACTTAAAACTTATTTTCATGTTATGAGCAGTATTTTTATGTTTCACTGAGATTGGTGGCGGTTTCCACTGCTGTAATTTGACAAATTTCGTGACACTGCTCCTTTAAGTTGCTAAGTACTAGTAGTTGTTGATCAGTGGTTAAAGAAACTTAGATTTGGTATCAGGGCAGCTTACCTCCTCGTGCTATCTGTATTCTCCGTCACATATTCAGTCTTGGATATCCTTAGCACAATCGAACACTCCAACTTTCAAATTTTTCTTGGCCATCACGAGGTTTTTGTCTCACATCCCGCTCAACTGTGTCAGAAAAGGGTCGCTTTACGAGGGAAGCTATCGAGTACTGAAGGCCGATGGGTCGACAAATATACATAACAACCGTTAGATGTCTTGTGGTGCAATCGGAAAGCAAAAATATACAGACTCCACGCTCCTTGAACCTACAGAAGCTGACAAATGTGAAGCCGTTGCAATCACTTTCAAAATGGACGCCAAAAAGAACGACCGCAATGAGCATGAGCAAAAGAAACGTCCGCTGACCAGCACTTCGCTCTATTCTAGGCCCCATTCTCCCCATTCTGTCTTGTTTTCTCAGTCCAAGATGTCTAAGATCATTTTATTTTTATGCCAGTACTGATTGAGATCAATCTGGCAACTATCGACAGCTGTTGGTATTCTCTGCCATTTTAATCACTTAGAATCGAAAACAGTGGCAACCTCGCGCACTTCACAGTCGTTGCATCATGGATAATAGTGCAACGTGCGCGAGTATTTAATGCATGAGCCTGACCGTTTAATGGCCCGATCTCGAGAGTAAATTTACCTTTATTCACCTTGATTGTACGCAAAGCCAAAATTTCTGAAAGATTTATCATGCGATCTTGGCCATGGCGCATGGGTCACCGGAAACGTAATGGAAACAAGAAAGAACGGAAAAGTGATAACAGAAATGTGGCGGAAACATGATCGTTCGTTTCCGACGCGGAAACATAACGGAAACGCGTCCCGTCCATGGAAAACTAGATCACCATGTTTCCGCAGGGCGGAAACAAGAGGGATTTAAGCAACTTCACGTTTCAGTCGAGTTTACAAAATACGGAAACACGTTGTTTCGTCCTGTGATACGTGTGGACAGTCGTATACGATTCGTATACGCTACGTGTGGACGCAGATATTTTTATATCCGCATAAAAAAATTTGCGGATACAAAAATCTCCGGATACATGTGGACGGGGCCTAAGACTCACGCATAATGCGTATACAATATTTTGATGTTATAAATTTTGATTGGCTTAATGATTGGCTGCTATGTTGGACTCTGGCTAGCAAAAACGTTTGAGTGGAGGAGAGTAACACAAGACTTGGGAAAAAGGAGGGCCACTTGAAATGCTTTCAATAGCAAAACTGATTAAAAATTAAGGTACTATTGCATCAGTTTTGGAATTTAATGTTTAATGTACATTATATGTGCCTTTTAAGCCAAATGTTGCATTAAAAATATACAAATAAGTTTCATAGTTAATCATTAATAACCATTTAACTGACAACTGACAAAAAGCCCAAAATTTAACTGACAACTGACATTTGTACCCCCCCCCCCCCATCCAGACCCTCTTATTTCGATTTAAAGATACAAAAAATACAGGTTAATTAATATTTAACTTTTTGAAACAAAAGAAGTTAATTTTTAACTTTTTTGTTAACCGTAACTGAACAAAATTAACCGATAACCGTAAAATAGCCAAAATTTTAGCCGATAACCGTAAAAGTCACCACCCCATTGAGACCCTCGGTAAAATTACAATATTCAAAAATAAATAAATAAATAAATAAATAATCTAACTAAAAACCTTCTTAAATAGATATGTTTTAACAGAGCGTTTAAAAGAGTCGATTGATGTTTCCTGTCTTATTGGCAGAGGAAGACTGTTCCATAAAAAGGGGGCAGCCATCGATAACGCGCGATCTCCCAAAGTCTTCTTCGTTCTTAGCCGAGGCCTTTCTAACAATATACCATTATTGTTACGGCCTAGTTGGTAACGTGAGTCCGGTAAGACAGAGACAAGATCCTTAAGATAGCTAGGCGCAACACCGTGAAGAATCTTAAATGTAACAAGGAGAATCTTAAAATCTACGCGCAAGCACACTGGTAGACTACGAGTAGTCCCCCATTTTTCCTTAGGGATAGTAGAGCAAGCGAAACGCGAGGGCGTGTGAAAATCACC
Source organism: Porites lutea (assembly GCF_958299795.1). Taxonomy (NCBI): domain Eukaryota; kingdom Metazoa; phylum Cnidaria; class Anthozoa; order Scleractinia; family Poritidae; genus Porites; species Porites lutea. Next base: position 52,863,430 of record NC_133202.1, read on the forward strand.
CCACGCGAGAAAAGGCGATTTTTCTCTCTCCCCGCCGCGTGTCGCCTTTTCTCACGTGGGGTGATTTTCACGCGCCCTCGCGTTTCGCTTGCTCTACTATCCCTAAGGAAAAATGGGGGACTACTCGTAGTCTAGCACACTGGTAGCCAGTGGAGTTCTCTTAGCAAAGGAGTAACATGACAATACTTAGGTGCGCAGTAAACCAATCGAGCACTGGCATTCATGACTCTTTGAAGTTTCTTAATTTGATACTCAGGGGCACCGTACAATAAACCATTACAGTAGTCAAGCCTGCTTGTGATGAACGCGTGAACAAGCCTCTCGGTGGACTCGCGAGACAAATACTTCCTAATGTGCCGGATATTGTACAAATAATAAAACGCGCTAGCACAAGTCTTAGACACATGAGTCGCCATCTATTTAGGCCATATTATGGCGTTCATTACTGCTCAACACACTTTATTGAGCACATTTTTGACTTTCTAACACCTTTTTCACGTCCAGGGGGTCAAATTCTCCTGTCAGGTATCACGTCGTAAAATTTACTACGTAAACCTTGTGCACACGTCGTTACCTCGTAAAATATACCAACATCTATTTTACGGCGAGAAATCGATTATCGTTCAATGTACTTTGAAGGTCGTCCTTAAGTCTTCAAATATATCACGACGTCACCTTTACGACGTGATTATATTTAGCATGACACGTTACGTCGTAAAAAATTCAACTAAAATCTAATGGCAAAAGCCGACCTTTTAAGATTTTGTCTAAAGTTGAGTTCACCTGGATGAGTCGCAAGCTATCATAAGAGCGTCAGCACCGAAGTAAAGACACAGATTCCATTGTCGTGTTTCAAAAACAATTCGTAAAAGGTATTTTTAGATTGAGACTATAACAGACGATCGTGACATTTCTTTACTGGATGAACTTGCTACTGTTACAGATAACAAATTAGTCAACGTTTTGTCGTAAAACTGCGATTTTGTCAAACACCGATTGGGATCTGCCTTAATAACCGATCTAAGATGTCTTCGCCACAAGTTGGTCGCTTTAGGTTTTTAAAAACTTTGACTTTGCCACTTCAATGAGAGAGTAAAACTTCCTTAGCAACCCAGGAGAATATTCAAAGGTTCCAATCCTGAAAGTCATTAATTTTAAAAACCGTGGAATCATTGTTTGAATTAATGGTCTTGAACGTAAACGCTGTGTTCTACTTTGAACTGAGTTGTGCTTTCCGCTTTGCTGAAACAGTACTTGCCTAGAGACTCAACAGAAAAAGTTATCAAAACAAACACTTCAGTTTAAACCAATTAAAGGTATTAAGAAGTTTTTTTTTTCAATGATTTTGAAGACCAAATGGAAACTTAATTGCAACTAGACTAAAACTTACAGTTTTCGTTTTCATATTTCTACATATTCTTCATATTTTCTATATTTCTATTTCCTTAGCAACTTCACAGGCTGAATATTTATGACCCTGAAACGGTTCAGCGAACACCGAAAATTATTTTCAATTTATTGATGTAAGAATTAAAATTTAACCCTCAACATTCTACAAACGTGTCAATTTCCATGAAACGGAAAAACACTGAAACACTCTTTTTCAACCTGTGTTTCTAAAAAAACCGCTATAATGATTGACAGAACAGTGATAAATGATTGGTAGATTTTAATCCATTGTTTCTTATTGGTCGATCTTATTGGTCGTTCTAATTTTGATTGATGGAAGAGTAAAAAGCAGTGAATACTTAATATCTTTTGCTTCAGAGTCTGCTTGTCATTTCGCTACAAAGAAGATACGTGTTCAGTTCAGGTAATTGTGCCAGTTTATCACCGTATGAGGGTTTTGATTAGAACTGGTGATATCAGCTAAGACGAAATTGCATGAAGACTTGAGGGGTCAGTTACTTAAACAAAGTGAGTAGCTTAGATAACAGTAGAAAAAATAAGTGTATTTTAGAAACCTATTTATAAGTGGCTCGTTTTGAGTTGAGGCTGTAACTGCGTCAAGCCTAGTTGGCCGGACAAGTACCCAATTAATTATTCTTTGCCCACAAACAGATAGCATTTTACTTGACTCCAATGATGATGAAGAAATGGCTGCTCCCGTCAATACGGGACAACTAATCTATTGTAGTGAATTAATACTAGCGCACCAGAAAACATTTACTGAGCTTACATCACTAATCATGATAGGCATGAAGTTGAAAATAATTAAGGCGCCAATTTATGTTAAAACACCGTTTAACCTCAGTTTAACCTCTCTCCTAGCCTGCGTAGCAAGCGTTTCTGTGCGGTCTACTAGGAGCAAAGAATGAGGAACAAGAGTCAAAGACCGCGCGAAAAATGACGCAAGTAAAAGAGCGGGGAGGGAAAATAAAAGCTAGAAAACAAAGAAAAACGTCACAGGTTTTTACATCGAGCCTAAGTCTTATGTGGAGGACGTGAACACAACGCACCGACTTTCTTTTTCTCTTATTGAACTTAAATACAATGTTTTAGTATCCAATTCCAGAAAAAAAAAATGCCAACATTTCACGAATTGAATGAGATGGAGCAAGCACGATAAAGTTTGAAGCAGCACGAATTCACTTTTTAAGTGACGATTTTGTCGCTGTCGCCGTCGTTGTTGCTTAAGCTAGGATCCATCATGAAATGCATCAAGCCCGGTGCTCCTTGTAGTCCAACACCAAATGTCCCACGGAGCAATATCAACACCGTCACCTGATGATCAGACCAGCATAGCGCGGTGGAAACGTCGCCATCAATAACAAAATGACTGTCGGAATCCCTATCAAAAATTATCTGTCAAAGGTTCGACGGCCACTTTCTTCTGATCTGTCACCAAGGTGGCCGTTGTGGGGAGGTTCATTTGTAATATATCTTATTAGGAAAAGATTTCTTCGGTGATATTTGAGTGTAACACTGACAAGATGATCATAGGGGAATACAATTTTCTTTATAAAACCCTTTTTTTTTTCGGTTCGAAAAACACACCGAGTATCGATCACTTGCTCAATACTTTGAGAATCGCTCGGAAGTATTTGACCAAACTTTATATTTTTAAATTTCGAGACCACATTATTGACCTGCACCTTCAAAAGAATTCAAAATAAAGGTAATATTATTGTATGATTATAAATATCTGATATTCCGTCTAAGGAGGAGTTCATGTTTTCACGTGCACTCTGATGCAGCTTTTACGCTATTTTTTTTTTTTTTTGTGTAACAACAACTAGACTTCTACATCAAGATCTTAATATCACGAGTAGAACTAAGTGCTAGAGCCGTTCACTGAACTTCAACAATCCATTTTGTATTTGTCAGTGACACTGTTATCAAACCAGGTTCGTTCCTATGTGCATGTCAGGCAATGACACCACCGTTATCAAATCAAGATCATTCTCACTTCATGATCAGCAGTCGATGCCACTTCAGGAGTTATTGATACTAGCAGATCCTAAATATAATTTTTTTTTTTTTTGCCTCCGGTTTCGCGACGTTATATTCCGCGTTCCATCTGATGCATTTAACAGTTTAAATGGGAATATTGCCTGTTTTGACCGAGACAACGAGAGAGATGGTCAAATCGTTTGTAGTTCCTGTACTGATTAAATTTAATAGCCGTAAGAAATACTTCAGATATTGTTCAAGCTGAACCCTTTGTTACTGATAACATAAATGTTGTAGTTAATTTTTTATCTCAGGTAATTTTTGTTTTTCTTTTGTTTTTGGGTATCGTAATGTATGCTAATGAAGTTGAAACAAAGGAAAAACAAAAATTACCTGAGATAAAAAATTAACTAGAACATAAACATACTGAAAGCGTTATTTAGTAATAATATCTTTTATTTAGGTATCCAATTTACCTTTCTTCATTCACTATTAAATCTTTAATTGTATTTTCCCCGATTTAGGAATATGCCTGTGATGAGGTTTTTGACATGCTAGGGTAGTTCTTCTATCCTTAACGCACTTGATAGATAATGCTACATATTAAGTGCTCCGTGTTGCATGACTTAGCTTTTTTTTTTCTTTTTTAGTAACAGTATTTATTTGCGTGTTCAGGATTTACACTAAGGCTTTGCTTGGTAATTTCCAACTTACGGGTTGTCTTCAAATCACACTATAAATGTGATATAAAACTACAAGGGACCTACAGAAACAAAATAGAGCAGTTTCAACATATTGGCTTGCACACATATTATGTATCATGGGGGTCTTATAGTTGGTAAAGCACTGCTGCGCTAAGCGATTGATTTTGAATCTCATTTAAGTCCCAATATGTTTTTTTTTGGTATTCATTTCTAATTTCTTATTAATAAGTAAATTATTGTTACAATCGGGACGAATATATCTTCATTAAAAATTTGTATTTCCGCAATTCTCATATCATTTTCAATGTACGAATTTAAAGATTAGAAATAAACGTAAAGAAGATCTTCGCATTTTCATTTTTGTCTGATTTAGTTGATTGGTTAGACGGGTCCTAACTTCCACGTCTGACCGAAAATTTAGGCAGACCCAAATTACAGTTTTGTCCTTCCTCTTGGTCCTTCTGAAACAGATTTACTTGTAAAGGCAATTGATTTTGGTTCCGAAACCGACCTTGCAGTCATGGCTGCTCACAAAGCGTTACATTCTCTCCAAAAGGCAACCACGACACATGTGCAACGGTACTGCGATGCCAAATGCATCACAGACCAAGTATCATTTCGTTAGTACTTTAAAAACCTCTCGGAAGTTATGGATCAAATATATTCAGTATCTTTTTTCAGTTTAAGTGTTGAACAATACCAATGGATATCATATTGATATGTTGAAAGAAATGTTCATGTTTTCACGTCCCAGCAACTGGCTTTGGTGCAGCTCTTACAAAAAAATTCAACTTCTGATTAATTAAATTAAATCTTATTGTTTAGAATAAACTATTCTCGAAACTGAGAATGTTTTGATCAAAGCTGTGTAAATCGACCTGAAACTGTGCATGGAACCTTGCTTTTCCTGTATTTATCTCACCTATCGTATGGAATATGTGAGAAAATCTTCCTTATGAATCGGTATATTTCAAAGAGCTACACAACGAGCAAGAATGCTATTGACCGACAATATACAGAGCGGGGGCAGCTGTAGTGTCAACTAATACTAGTTGTAACAGTATTTAGCTGCGTGTTCAGGATTTGTACTAGGGCTATATCAATTTTAAGCATACTGGCCTTCTTAATGACTGTTGATCCACGAAATAAATTTAAGATGGAGTTATTATCGTTGTAAATGGGTCAAAAGTAGATTTTCCAAATGCAACTGAAATGCACGCGACATAAGTAAAGAAATGCACGAATCATCAACTACAGTCTGTATCGCTACAGGTGTTACTGATAGTCCTGCACAACGATATCGGCGTCGTCTCCTGATGAAGACCAGCAAAACGCGGTCGATACCTTGCAATCGATGACAAAATGACGTCGACAAGACAAACCGTAAACAAGGCCTATCAAAGTCTTGGTATTCTTAAATTGCGAAATTTTAAACACTGAGTCAGGGGTCCTTATAATTGTAAAGTTAGTGCAAAATCGAACCTGCGAATAATAATACCATCTTTGGACATTTTAATGCCGATTGAGTTTTCCTGCACTTCGTAGTATTTGATTATTCCTGTACTCTATAATAAAGACCAGTAGAACGACTAGTGTTTACTACTTGAATAAACAACGTTTTCGCAGAGAAAGCATTTAAACCGCAATCTTAGATAAAAGAACATCTCAAGAATTACTCGGTCATTACTTTAAGGATCTCTCGGAAGTTATAGAGAAAAGATCTGCGGTATCTTTTTAAATTGTAAGACCACACCGTTGACTTTCACTGACAACAACAACAGAAAATAAAAAATGAGGAGTTCATGTCAAAATTAGAGTCTGGTGCAATTGTTTCAATTAACAACAGATCTAGATCGGGACAGACCAAACGCTTTTTTGTTAATATCATGATGAGAATGCTAAGAAGTGCACAGCACTGCACTGTCAAGTCAAATGAAGATCTCTCTCACTTCAAAAGTTGATAGCCACTTACAGGAATGTTTTCTTAGCAGGTAATCAGGAGTTATTGAGACCAGCATCTAACAATAACTTAACTGAATGAAGTGCTTTTTTCCAGTTTGGAACCATGATTTTATGTCTTGTCCTTGTTCTTCTTCATATAACAGATCACGAAATCTTTTATGCCTCCTATGTTCTTCTAAAATTTTATCATGGCCGTAATCAATATTTTAGATATTGAAGTAAGCCTTTGTGCAACTTATAACTAAAGCGCGCTGATATCTTTTGTCTTTGTTTTGCCACACCACGCCCACTATACTGAAATAAAAAGCCGCGCATAGACGAAGACATCGCTCAGTATATCAGTGCCAGTCAGGAACACATTCGAAGATAAGTCCGAGTGCCTTTGTGAGGTAAAGTATTGTCATTTGCTCACTCTTTTACTGTTATAGTCTAACTACAAAATTGTGTTGAAAGTGATCTACAATTAACCCATCGCAATGATAGAGATGTGATGGTGAGTTTAAGCCTGCATGGTGAAAACATAATATTCAGATGTTGTTTCATTCTGTGACACAATTGTCTCCAGTCGAGCCTATGAATTAACTTATGGTTTCTAGTCCAGATGCTCTACCACTGAGCTGCAAGAGAATAGTGGGAGCTAATTAAGACCATTAAACTAGGTTCATGAAGGCTAGTAACCAGAACGTTCTACAATCTTGGACAAAACTGTTGAGAAAATTGTATACTTGGACAGCATTTTTCTAAACATCGTAGCTGTACCGGTTCTTCCCTCTACCCCTTCCCCTGAAAGCAATGTTGTTGTGTATTCAAAAGAAAGCCTGATCCCTGGGCGTTTGTGGGAAGCAACATTGAATTGGGGGAAGGGGTTTTCTTTCCGCAAAGGCGTCGTTTTGGAAATAGTTTTGTTGCGTAGGAAAGTGGACATGAAGGGGAAACCTTTCTCAAGTAGTTTTGTCCGGGATCGTAGGTCCTACTCTTACCGGGAGTAATTGGAGTTTTTTCGAGTCGCCGGCCGGGTGTGCACAGTGTTCAGTCAAAAACAAAAAGTTACTTCCCTTTTTTCGCACAGCGGCATCGAAGAAAAAATTCATGTTCTCCCACAGGAGTTGAACCTATGACCATCCGGTCACTACCCCGGATTGTTTGCCACTGAGCTACTAACGAATGGCGGGAGCGCGACTAATAAAGGTTCCGAACCGCCTGTGTCGCTAAATGAAAAATATCCTTCTCATGTATTCAACAGGCTTAAAATTCACCATCACATATATATCGCTGGCCAAAAAAGAATACCTTTCTGTTAAACGTGGTTAGAGTTTTATGTTCTCTTTTTCAGAGAGATGAAAGTAGCAGTGCATAACGCTGCACAAAAAATCCTGCCGATCGCGTTCTTCCTGTATATTGCAGTCGTTACAGTTGACAGCGAGAATTTCGGTATGTCAAGAACTTTGCTTAAAGTATACTTGCTACATTTTTACAGGTGCACAGCAAGATTTAAAATGGGATCTGTTAATCTTGAATTAGAACCACTGTACGAGGCTACGAGGCAATCAAACAATACGGTTTTTGGTTTTTGGGGGGGGGGGGGACTAAGCATGAAGAAATATTGAGTCATTAGCGAAGGGACACACTTCCTGTTTTTGTTAACCAACAGTGTAACCGTGACGTTAGCTGCAAACCAGAAATATCTCTTGAGTCTGTGAAGCTTGGTGTTAATTACTGTTCTATCGTTCCTGCAAAGAAAGGCTTCCTAAGCAAAATGAGCCTTCCTTCAGCCTTGAGAATTGTTGCCATGCATATCATAACGTGAAATATTCTTACGGTACTTTTGGTGATCAAAAAATGCTAGCAGACACTCCAGAAATATTGGATCTGTCAAGGATTAATTCAAAACAATGGGCCTTTGGTTAGCTGTTGATGGTGATGTTTTTGTTGTTGTTTAAACTTGTACGTTATCTTTACCGTTTTATTTACAATGTAGCCTGCGAGTACAGTCGTCTCCCCTCGCTCCTCGACGCTAAGGGCGTTTCGCCTCAGCGGCAGAAATATCCATACTGTTGACGTCAATAAGGTCTGCTCGGAATCTGGTCAGAAGCTCCGATTGGTTGACGTAGTAGATACATTGTTTTAACTACTGTTTACGAACGGCAAAGAAAGAACGAACGGTTAAAAACAGTCAATATTCGAGGAATATATTCTTCGTAGGAAGAAACATTTGAGTTTTGATGGAGCTCGTTTGCACAAAAACACAAACACCATAATCGACCAGGAGAAATATTTGGAGCCCCATGACTACCGGATTTGTTATTAAACATTATGAAAACAACAACAGCAACAACATGCCGTTTGATGAACATGGTGCATTCCAGGCTATGAGAATGAAAAAGTATATCAGTGAAATAATATGGTTCCTCTCTAGTCACATTAATTACCTCGCGAATAACCTTAAAGAGATAAAACGCCGATTTGACAAGAACATTACTTTTATTTACATGCTTAGGGTATGAAACTATTGGATGTTACAGGGACACATCAAACCGAGCAATCGAGCCCTTGGAAGGAAAGGATTCCATTTTGGATGGAGCATATCGGACTCGGAAGAACCCCATCGCAAAGTGTGCCCAGGCTGCAAGAAGAGCAGGTTATGGCATGTTTGCAGTTCAACATGGTGGCTGGTGTGCGGCCAGTGCTACAGCACCAAAGACCTTTGACAAGTATGGAAAATCTGCAGCTTGTGGATCTGATGGCGAGGGAGGGCCATGGGCTAATCAGGTTTATGTCATCAAAGGTAAACTAAAGTATCTTCCTTGTGATAAGGAAGACCTGAATATTGTATGCTACTTTCAAAATGACTTGGTTCATTGTCGCCAAAACGTTGTCAACGACAACGAAACTTAATACAAAAAAACTTAGAAAGCAATTCTCATATACTCTCTTAAAATGTATCAGCAGTAATGTTATATTTTAAATAAAATTTTAGCATCCATTGGATGCTACCTGGACAAACCGAGTCGAGCAATTCAACCATTGGAAGGAAAGAATTCTATTTTGGATGGGGCATATTGGACTCGAAAGAATCCAATTGCAAAGTGTGCCGTGGCTGCAATGAGAGCGGGTTACAGCATGTTTGCAGTTCAACATAGCGGCTGGTGTGCGGCCAGTGCTACAGCACCAAAGACCTTTGACAAGTATGGAAAATCTACAGCTTGTGGATCAGATGGTGAGGGCGGACCATGGGCTAATCAAGTTTATGTCATCAACGGTAAGACGTTGTTTCGATTCAGGTCCCTCATGATCAGTCACTTAGAAGAGACACAAGACATTGTATGCTATCAGTTGCCAGTCGTCCAGTAAACTTTTTTTTTTGAGCAACCAACTTTTTCTCATTGTTAAGCAGAAGAGGTAACTATGATGTAGAACTGACGCTTGATACTATGGAAAATAACCATAAACTAAAAGATGACATGACTCACTATCAAATAAAAGTAAAGAATCTCGCTAGTCAATTCTTAAATTCACCCTATTTTACCCTTTCATGAGCACCAGCTCCCAGTATTCGAAAATTTTATTCTTTTTCCGTTTATATCTCCTTTTAGGATATGGATCAATTGGATGCTACAAGGACACGGGAAACCGAGCAATTTTACCCTTGGAAGGAAAGGATTCTATTTTGGATGGGACATATTGGACTCGAAAAAACCCCATTGAGAAGTGCGCAGTGGCTGCAATAAGAGCAGGTTACAGCATGTTCGCAGTTCAACATAGTGGCTGGTGTGCTGCCAGTGCTACAGCACCAAAGACCTTTAACAAGTATGGAAAATCTACAGCTTGTGGATCTGATGGTGAGGGTGGACCATGGGCCAATGACGTTTATGTAATCAGAGGTGAGACAGCTAGTGTTTCGATGTACACCCCGCATTATTAGACATCACATGCCACCAGTAGCTAACCATCGTGTCTTTTTTCTTCTTTTTGAAGCATCAGACGAAATTTCATCGTAAATTCGGAAGGTTGTGGGTTGAGTTTCTTATCGGTCCTCTCCCATGCCCCGGAAGGCTTTTCTTGGGTACTCCAGTTTTTCTCCCTTTTTTTTTTTTTTCTTTTTTTTTTTTTTTCTGGACTCTCTCCTGCGTTCCCTGGAATTAGTTAATAAGGATCAAATATATATTTGAGAAAGAAAGAAACCCCTATATAACCTTAAAATTCAGCAAGTAAACTTAAAAAGAAATCCTTTTTATTGGAAAAGTGCAAATTTTGAAAAAAATGGCTGTCAAATTTCGGTTGCCATAGAATTCAAAGTATGCTTGGCCATATCCTTTACGACAGCCTGCAAATGTTCCCAGATAATTTTTAGAAAAGTCTTTAGTTTTCATAGCTCAAGAGGCTTTTAAACGATCTTTGCTTATTAAGGATATGAATCGATTGGATGCTAAAAGGACACCGCACATCGTGCGATCCACCCCTTGGAAGGAAAGGACCCTGTTTTGGATGGATCTTATTTGAGTCGAAAAAACCCCGTGGAAAAGTGTGCCGCAGCTGCAATGAGAGCGGGTTACGGCATGTGATCAATGGTAAGACTGTGTTTCGAGACACGCCTCCAATCTGAATTTGATGATGAGACATGAGCCATTTCATGCTAACAGTTGCCAAGAATATTGGACATGTTTTCATTTTTTACGCAACCAGCTTTTTGTTTCCCATTGCAAAGTGTGCTGCAGCGGCTATAAGAGCAGGTTACAGCATGTTTGCTGTTCAACATGGCGGCTGGTATGCAGCCAGTGCTACAGCGGCGAAGACGTTTCACAAGTATGGAAAATCTACATCTTGTAAGGATGACGGCGAAGGCGGACCATGGGGTAATCAAGTTTATGTGATCAAAGGTAAGGTAGCGTTTGGATACACGCCCGTCATTTATTTAGATGAGAGACATCAGCCAGTGCAAAATGATAATAGTTACCAAGCATCTTGAAAATAATTTTCCTTTGTATAAAACCTGGGCTTTATGCCAATGACTGGGTTCACCATCAGATAAGTGACAGAAAAGTTAACTCAGGAACCATTTTCGTAAACTCTTCTTTAACCCTTAAGAGCACCAACTCTCAAAATTTAAATGCATATTTGAAATTACAGGGTCCGCGCAGAAGTTTCCGAAGGGCGGGAACCAGTGGATTCAACTGCGCATGCTAAGGAAAGTGGGGGTTGGGGTAAGAGATCCGAGGACGTCTTCTATGCGGGTTCAAGCGGATCTAGCGGTTATAAGAGAGTTAACAGGATTTTGGCGATAGAATGAACAACTTTAGCGGTTGCAAAAGAACCTGAAAATTCAGGCTTGACCGGGAATAGAACGCTTTGCCTTTGCGATGACCGGACGCCACGCTCAGATTTTTCTTAGCAAAGAAGGAATTGATAAATTATTGTCGAAAAGCTGAATCCATTGCGTTTCCATGTATGCCACTTTTTGATAAAAAGCTTGATGTTCCCGTACTTAATTGTAAATTACAATGTCTTTAAACGTGCACTCTTACAGGCATTTTATAAACCCATAATATAATATGTCTGCAATTTTGACCACTTTTTGCGAGACTACATCGCATAAAATGTCCATGAAATCCTAATGTTTTCCTTGTAAAATTCAATCTACATTTACAGAAATTGTAAACCTTTCCACCTTTTAAAATGTGAACATAGTCCTTGTAAAATACTCAAGGAAAAAACTCTGTATAATAGATAAGATGAAATGTCAACAAAATCTTCGTAAATTTAACAAAATAGCGGTGGAAAACGTTAATGAAAAGTTGAAAAAAAAGTTTTTACAACGTTTACAAAAAGTGCAAAGAATGTTTGTACAATATACTCGGAGAACTACAAGGAAACTGTGCAAGACGTTTGTTTGTTTGTTTGTTTTTGTTTTTGTTTTGTTTTTTTTCAACAAAATAACAATGGAAGGAAAACAGGAAGGACACAAATCCCAACAAAATGTGTGCAAAAGTGAACAAAATGTTTGTAAATGTCCATAAACAAAGTACACGTCTTAAAAATTTAAGTATTTTATTTTAATTTTTTTCCAAATGCTGACATAATAGATATTTGTTTTATTATTACAATAAAGAATTGAATACATACATATAGAAACGATATTTTATACAAGGTATGTGTAATTCTCCAGTCATCGGATATATATATATATATATATATATATATATATATATATATATATATATATATATATAGTATATATATATAGTAAATCCCACATTAAAAAAAAAACATCAAGACACCTCTTCACAAAACTAATAAGTAAAGTTTATATGTGAAGAAGAGGTATTCTTCAAGTTCACATGCCGCGGGGAAATGATTTCCTCAAAGTCCCTTACACGGACGATTATGCTATATTTTCCACCTTTGCTGAAAATTATTGAAGTTATTTTATCCGCAATTATAAGGCATTTTCCAGTCTTTAAGCAGCGGCTAATTTATAGGATTCATGTACTGAAGACTTATTGTGGTTAAGACGAAGAACCAGATCCTTAGTCTATTATCAAAGACTGAATTTCTTTAATGAAGATCTTTAGGAAAGAATATACTTTTTTGCATGACACAAATGGGGTGGGGAAGGGGGGGCGTAAGCCCTTTGCTCCCCCCCCCCCCTGCGCAGGCCCTGGTCTTATATCAAAGTTTCTTTTATATTCAGGGTATGAATCCATTGGATGCTACAGGGATACCGGAAACCGAGCAATCCTACCCTTGGAAGGAAAGGATTCTATTTTGGATGGGGCATATTGGACTCGAAAGAACCCCATTGCAAAGTGTGCCGCGGCTGCAATGAGAAGAGGCTACAGCATGTTTGCAGTTCAACATGGTGGCTGGTGTGCAGCCAGTGCTACAGCAGGGAACACGTTTTACAAGTATGGAAAGGCTACAGCTTGTGGATCCGATGGCGAAGGCGGACCATGGGCTAATCAAGTTTATGTAATCAAAGGTTAGTGTGTGATATCGTAAGCTGTGCTTATCTAACTGCAGACTTTACTGTTATGGTAAACTATGAAAAGGAATTTATTCACAAAGTTTCAACAAAAAACGTCAAGTAATCCTCAGTCACTCCTTCAAGAGATATAAGCTTTGATCTTTTAACTTTGATTAAATTTTAGCATCTATTGGATGTTACAAGGACACCTCAAACCCAGCAATCCAGCCCTTGGAAGGAAAGGATCCTATTTTGGATGGATCATATCTGAGTCGGAAGAACCCCATAGCAAAGTGCGCCGTGGCTGCATCTAGAGCTGGTTACAGCATGTTTGCGGTTCAAAATGGTGGCTGGTGTGCAGCCAGTGCTACGGCACCAGAGACCTTTGACAAGTATGGAAAGTCTACAGCTTGCGGTTCTGATGGCGAAGGTGGACCTTGGGCGAATCAAGTTTATTGTATGGCTAATTGCTGATCTGTTACTGGCCCTAGATGAGTTCTTTGGCACGAGAGTGTACACCTCATCGTAGCTGAAATAAATAGAATAAGGGTTACATGGGACAGCCGAAACAGTGGTTGCTCCACTGTTTAACGTAGGTCAGTTTATAGTAGCATAGAGCTGATGTGGAGAAATGTAAGCTTTAGGAGTTTGTTTCCTCATATGCTGAAATAAAGGGTTGTGCTCATTTATGTTGTGTTTTCTTTGCCTTGTTTATAAGATTTAGAAGTCCCGGAATATGTTATATATAACATTCTTTTAAGGTCCCCTTCCTTGAATTATGTCACTTTCAATTTAAAGTGCTACTCCTTGTATTTCACGGGGTTTAAATGGTTAACACTTAATGGTAATCGGCAATTGCAAAATGTGTCCCACTTTTAACACTGTATTTTAGGCCTATTCAGACCTGGTTGGCCTTTGAGCCCAAAACCGCCCTACCCGCCCCTCTTCTTCTGCTCTCTATAACCTTCACTACTTAATTTTTTTACTACCAAACTTAGCGACTTTTTCAAAATTTTACTTGGGAACATTTTATTAGAGAGCTTAAGCAGCAGACGTTCTTGAGGTCACGAGCGCCGACCGAAAATTACTCGCGCCAGTGTGAATATAGTGCACATGTGTTTACGTCTGTGAGTCAGGTCGCCGACCCCAGAACGCCACTCTTGAAGTTCAAGATAGAACGCGAGATTCTAGTGCTTGAAAGTTCACGTTTGGGTAAGAATTAATGAGGCCTCTTTCCCAGTCGTCCTCGACGATTTCGGATTTGACGTCACCTGTCAAGTTTGTCTTGAAAATTCGCCGAGAACGCCTGGCAAGTAATGGCAAATCCAAAATGGCGGCGCCAAGGCTAGAATGGGACTACAGCCAAAATTCGTGAAGAAATGAACAAAAGCGTTGGAAATTGGTTAGGATTCTTTAATCAACGTTTGCCATCAAATACATAGAGTTGTCGGAGAATTCCCTTTCAAAGAATCGTTCCGCTTGTACACGTGTTATTATCTTAGGTCAGTAATTTCGAGTTTTGATTGTATCAAAAAACGTGGATTTAATTTAGCCGAACAAAGCGACCCATCTCCGGAGTGTGTTTCATTGAATGTAACTGGTGATTGAAGCTGCTTGTCGGGAATGAGTTAAAGTATGTTGGACTTCGTGAAAGATGTGTCATCGAACTAGCTCTGTACTCAGCATGTTATCTAGCGGATGAAGAACTCGTCAATCGAATTGCAGCAGAATGTAAGAGAGACTAAGTGTCGTCCCAAACGATAGTGGATCAACTCATAGATTCTGCTTTTGTCCATGAAATATACAAAACGGAAATCATGAAGTGCTGTCAGCCTTTTGAATACGCCTCACTCCAGATTTAGTGTATTGTTTCTTTCAACTCGTAAGTTACTCTTACTTAATTTTTGATTCATGAACACCTGAAAAACGGCCTTCTATCATTTACGAAACATAGCAAAGATAAGAAACTGTCTCTCTCAGGATAATGCTGAGACACTTGTTCATGCATTTATTTCGTCTAAGTTGGATTTCTGTAATGCTCTTCTATATGGCTTACCCCAGTCGCTTATTGATAAGCTACAGTGTGTACAAAACTGCGCAGCTCGCTGGTGACTTGAACTCGAAGCTCAGAACATATAACACCAGTTCTTCGTAGACTACACTGGCTACCAGTCAGACAACGAATTACGTACAAAATACTACTTCTTACGTACAAAGCACTGAATGGCATGGCGCCAAAATATAAAGCACTGATCTCCTTCAGCCCTATAATCCGACGAGGCAATTACGATCTTCTTCAAAAAATCTGCTTGTAACACCAAAGTCTAATCTCAAGTTTTACGGTGACAGATCTTTTCAAGTTGCTGCACCCAGTCTCTGGAACGTCCTAACCGATAACATAAGATCAATCCAGAACCTTGATGTTTTTAAGAATGAGATTAAAACACTCCTTTTTAGAGGCTTTCCAGTTAGTTGACTACCCTTTTTTCTTTTATTGTATATATTTTCCTTAGTTATTGTATATATTATCCTTAGTTAATCTTAGCAAGTCGAATATATGTAATTTATTTTCTTTAATAACTCAAATATATATTTTTATTTTTTGGCATTCGCCATTGAGCTCACGGAAATGGCGCTATATAAATTCTTGTATTATTATACTATTATTGCACTCCCCCCTCCCCCCCCCCCCCCCCCTCCTCCAAGGACTGTGATCTATATGCAGCACTTCGTGTCTTAGGGTGTGGTAAAGGCGGGAAAAAATATTTGACAGCTGTTCAAGTAGGGTTATATAGGATTTCTCACTTTTTCCAACAATTGTCTTCTTCAGATCTTCTTCCCCTCTGATAATTTGTTCTTCTTTTTTTTTATTTTTTTTGGTCCTTGGCATTTTGCAGATACGCACGTTCGTAATGTCGCACAGGTAGAAAAATCCTTTCAATTCATTGCGTTGTTCAAGTGAAGCAACGGGACATGATATGCTAGGTATCTAAACGCGATTTCATGCACTTTTGATTTTTATGAAGGGTCTGGGAGTAAACTGTCTTTTACAAAAGCCTTACAGTCAAACCTTGTTAATACGGACACTGAGGGGGTCATAGAAAGTGCCCGTATTAACGGGGGAGTCAGTATAAAGCAGGTCGAATTTAGAGACAATGTAAGAGCTTTCTTACCTCAGGGACAAAGAAAACTGTCCGTAATAATGAAGTGTCCGTATTGTGTGGGTATCTGTAAAGCGGGGATTGACTGTACTCAACTTTATTCGAGTATGTTTAAAATTCTTTAGTTACAATTTTTTGAACGAAAATTTATAGTTGAGTGACCTAAATTCGGCTTTACATGATTTTTGTTATGCTTCTCAGTACTAATTTTATATAAATAATCTGTTGTGTTGTTTATACTGTATCTTTTTTTCTTTGTCATGACATACAATTTAGCTGAGGGGCACGATATTAGTCTGCCTAGATGTGCCCCTCTCCTACTTGGTATTATTTCATTTTCTGATGATGTTTGCAATTAATGCTAATTGGAGGAAAAATACAAATACAAATACGTGATTTTTCCAGGTTACCTAGGAAACCATTCACTGTAAGGCAGTGTGCAGCTACGTCCTCCCTTAGGAAAAAAGGGCTGGAAGGCAATGGCTACCAACAGCAGTGGAATTGCTCGTTTAAGTCCAAAATCACAGTGCATTCCATGGATTATTGTGCTCATTATGGAGTCTCTCTCGGTATTCATCTTAAATCTCTTGATTGTCATTGTATTTGCGAAACATCGACAACTCCAGCGTCGTGGTACATACTTACTAATTCGGAATCTGGCGACAGTCGATCTCTTGGCTCTAGGAATATCAGGCCCTCTGCAAGTTGAAAGGGTTAATTGGGAAGATTGTTATATATGGGAACTGGATGAGTCGGCTTTCAGATTTGACTGGAAATTCTATTTAAAGTTTACTTTCTCCAATTTCTTTCACTTTGCCTCCATTGCCGATCTATTTGCTATTTCTTTAGAGAGAATGCACGCAACATTATGCCCTTTAAGGCATCTTTTCTTGAAAAAATGGGTTTATTCTATTATTATAGTTGTCATTTGGGTAACGGCCCGTATCAGAGAGACTATTCAGATTGCACTTATGACACATGGACATCCTGAATTAGAAATGATAACTAATTCTACCTTATATACACCGTTTTATGCAATTGCTGTTGCTCTCATTTGCATTTCATACATTTCCATTTTTGTCAAGATTCGACGCAGTCCGCTCACCTACCTCCAAAGGAATGGAGTGATCAACCGCGAACGACGCATAACTTCCACCCTCTTCATTGTTACGGTTGTATCCCTTTTGGCGTTGCTACCAGTTATAGTATATTTGTGTGTGACCACTTTTATCTATCCTTTACGGCCATACTTTCACGCAAGAATGATAGTTTTAGTGTTTTTCTTCGGCAATTCGTTAGCAAATCCTATCATATACGCCATGAAGATACAGGGAGTCCGCGCAGGCGTGGTAGAATTATTTAGCAGGTCTACAAACGACGAAAACGCGGCCACTTTTCCACTTCGACGTAACTGAAGCAACCGAGTATCTGGTCTATGCATTTTTCCCTTCAGTTATCCTCACTTTCAATGGTGAATGCAATGATACTCAGTGTAAAAAAAGCCTTCTCTCATGGGTAGGACTCGTCTCGTTTGGTTAGCGTACAGTAAATGAAATAATAAAGTTACAATAGGACATAAAAAAACAAGTACTCTGCTGAAACAGGATTAGAAAGGGCGTCTAATTTAAGCCATAGTTCAGTTGACATTTATGTTCGGGGAAGGGCTTGGGTTGCCTATTAAAAGTGGGAATTGGAGCAAATCGGTGTGAGAGTGTTGTCAGCGTGGTAAGAGAAACTGCGATTCGATTCAGTTTCGAAAATTCAGTGTCTCAAATCCAGTTAGAAATGGCAACGTATGTTTACTTAACCAAAAATGTCATTTAAAGTTTGACTCAGTATTACTCGCCGGATGAAGCCATTATGGCTCTTGATAAAAATGATTGGTCACCACTTTTATTAAGAGCGCCGGTCAGGAAAAATCGACCAAAATCTTAATTTCGTGGCAAGAGTTGAAAAATCAATTTCTTTCATTTTTTGTTCATAGATAGCTTTTAGGTAGACAAAAAACCTAAAGTAGATTGTTCCTGCCGAAAGCTTTTTATTTGTGAGAAAAATTAGAAGGTAGGATGTCGATATGATGTCGGAGTCTCAGACTGCCCTAATTTTTAACGTGAAATTCGCTAATATTAACTTTCCTCGCGTTCGCAAACGAAGCCTCATGGAGAAATTTGGACTCTTTCCATGAACAGAAAAATTCTTTTTCTTCCACTAAAAGATACTTTCAGGGCAACAGCGAAGCTCGTCGTACTGAAATAATTCAAAAATGACGGATTGGTTTTCAGGATAACAAAAACTTAAGTTCGTTACTCATTTTCAACGGCAATATTTAACATGTGGTATAATTCCAGATTCTCTTAATGCTATTTAAATCACACATTTAGACATTCATGTAAAACATACCTGGGAATTGGCTTGGGTTATTGAATGTAATCTCCGTACACACCCTCGAAGTTCAGGAATTTTCATGGTAGGCCGGCGGTAATTGTGTAAACACTTCCAATTTCGAAACTCACAAAAGTAGATATTTACAGCCAAGGCTCGTTTTTTTGTACTTGTTGTACGTTTTCCCATTGCAAAATTTCTTTTTCCAATCAAAGAGTGGGGTGAAAAGGTGAAACTGGGTTAATTTTAGCCATTTTGAAATGCTGAACCCTACCAGACAGCGACTCTGCGTGACAATCTGTTCCGTGACTGCACGTGACATAACATACGTTTGAAGAGACGAAGCCGTTAAAATGACAGTCACGGAATCACTGTAGTAACGCAATGCAATTCTTGAAAGAGTAACATTTTCGATCCCGAGAGTATTTTGAAGAAGAAAAACTCAAACGCGCTTTTTCTGGTACTTACTTTTTATCGAAAAATATGGACTTTAACAATAGTAATTCGCTAAGGATGACGGAACAGGAAGATATTTGTCTTGTTACTTTACGATCTAGGAAACTTGGAGCCGTTAAATAAGTTATTTTGGTCACGCTTCACTATTTTTACCGGACTTTGATGCTTTCGTTTGGAGGCTGCCTTAGGAAACCCAAGCCAATTCTCAGGTATGCTTTAGATGAATGTCTAAATGTGTGAATAAACGAGGACCAGGAAAATTTGGAGCTATACCACATGAAGAAAAATGCCGCAGACAATAACTACTAAATTAAAGTTTTTGTCACCGTAAAAACTTGTTCTTCGTTTCTGAATTATGTTAGTTCAACGAGTCTTGATATTGCTTTGAAAGTATCTTCTAGTGAAAGAAGAAGAGTTGTTCTGTTGATGGAAAGTGTCCAAATTTCTCCTTGCGGCTTTATTTGCGAACGCGAGGATCCTGATGCTGGCAAATTTCGGTTTGAAAATACGGCCATTTTGAGACTCCGACCACGAAAACTGATATTCTTTCTTTTCTCGAAAATAAAAGGCTTTTTGCGAGAACAACTTACATCAGATTACTCATCAACCTAAAAGCTATTTATGGACAAAAAATGAAGGCAATCGATTTTTCAACTCTTGCCACTCGATGGTTGATATTTCCTGACCGTCGCTCTTAATACAGGTAAGCAAGAGAGGATAAAGGGGACAGAGAAGGCATCCCCCATACACACCCTATTCCATAGGTAATTCGTCTCGAGTTATTTTTAGAATCGGGATAAAGTTACCTCGCGCGCTGCGTGGATGTTTCGTGGAGGTTTCGCATGACTAAACGCCATGCAAAACATGTCGGGCGAAAGGCAATGAAAGGGAAAAGAGATGGAGAGCATTTCTGAATATTGAAGCGAAATGAGTCGGCGCTCACCTGGGAAAAGGGAATCGCTCGACTCTTTGACAACCCGTGAAATCAGTTTAACTCGAAGTTATCGTATCCTCAGTGCTTTCATAAAATGAGAAATTTCGCCGGTAAATTGAAACCGGTCGTTTGACAATAAAGCAAATAGCAAGTAATATTCATGTTAGCCTGTGCCAGGCTCTCAGATAGTATAGTGCGGACGTATTAAAACGAGCAAAGCGAAAATAAGACGCGCGCGACTTAGGAAAGGGGGAAGGCGGCGAGAAAAATGGGAGAGAGAGCCTGTTAGCATTTCTTTAACGACCCTCTTCCGCCCATTTTTGTCACATCTGGATTCGGCTGTCAAAACTGTTAACACTTCAGTTAGCTGCAATCATTCTCAATTTCTCGCGCGAGCATTTCGCGTGACGCGAACTCCTTGTGCGAATTTGTGGAAATTTATGTCTTCCAATTCGTTATCCTGTGAGAGCATCCGGTTTTTTCGGCCCTAGTTTCTAGTTTCACCCGCCGAAGCGACGACCAGAAATACATCTGCTGTTCGCAGGCTACGAATTCGTCAACGGCGTCTGCGAATCTTGCACTCGATCATTCAAAGTGCTGCAGGTTTTATAGTAATAAAAGGGGGCGGTAAGTGTTTTCCTCTGTTGGGTAGGTTATGCTCTGGAAGGCTCTGCATTTTCACTGAGCAAATGTGATTTTAGCATCTTGTTTCACACTGAGAGGTCATGGCACACATATCGATTTACTGTGGCTTTTGTTTCTGGTCGGCAGGATTTGCCCTCTGATAAGAGAGTATTTTCTTTGACCTCTTTTGAACGTAAAGCTTTTTATTGCGGCTGAATAAGGGTTTTGATTTTCTCCAAAGTGCCCTCTGGATCTGACTAACTAAGTGATTTTCTTTAGTCCGTAAATGTAATGTTTTTCTGCAATGTTGTATCACGCTGGGCCCAGCTTGTCAGTTTTCTTTGCAGAAAGTTAAATTATCACGGATAGTGATTTACAGATCCAGAATTATGAGAATGAAGTGCAGCTTAAACTTAAGCTACATCAACTAAGGAGAATTGCATTGTGACTCAGTAAACACCATGCAGCTCAGTGTTTCTCTTATAATAGTGTGAGTCTTTTGACTGGAGCGCGTAGTTTCTCCCTTGGTAATAGCTTTTAAAAGCTTAACAGTCTTTGGACTGTTTTGTTATTGCCAAATTATGATCAGCCAGGACTCCGGACTACCGAAAACAATTTCGCACTTTCCTTCTCTCGCTTTCTTCTCGTCCTCCTCTCCCTCTAATCTTCACCGAAGCCAATAGCTGCGGCCGAAAGTCCAAGTTTTTTAAATTCAGTATTCCACTTGGTCTCGCATTATAGATATCAGCGGCGAAACGACTGTTATCGTAGAGTTTTCTAAGGTTAGCGCAGCTTTAGCCAAGCGTAGGAATAGCTGAAAGATTAAACTTTTGCCGAACTCGGTTAATTTTGGCAAAATAGCGAAAACATCTTTACCTCGAGCCAAGTCGCAGACACTCGTCTAGCCTGGGATCATGCCAAAAAATAATAATAATAACGCCTGATCTCAGGTTAACACTCGTCCAAAGCACAAGACAACGCGGATTCATCAAGATCACACGCACGATTCGCGTTGGCCATCTTGGTGATGACAAACTGATGACCACGCTACTAGGTGATGATGTTAACTTAATTGACCAATCAGAGGGTATATCAGGAACTGATATACCGGAACAGGCCGTTAAAAAAATGCGTACAGGCTCCGCCGCCCTGTATCTCCCCAGTCCCCGCGCGTTTTTCGCATTTCTTTTCAGTTTACTCAACGACTTTTCACCACTATCTCGGAGCCTTGAACAGGCTATATTCATGTACGTGTAATTAGTTTTACAAATTTGAATTTATTGTAGTTTTTTTAAGTTGTTAAGAGCTGTTGATCAGTGAATGTAAATAGCGCTCTAGAAGTTATTAAATTATTATTATTATAATTATTATTATAGGACGCCAAGTGTTATTTTTGTTGAATAATAAAAGACTCCTAAAAGAATAAATATCAAACCAGAAATTGCTCTCTTCAAACTGTAAATTATAAATGATCCTGAGAGAATATTCACTGTGTTAAGGATTTCCCTGCTGTACTGTTAGCTCTATACAAGAAGAGGAAGGGCTATTCTTTTTTAATTTCCGTTTCGCTGACACAGCTTTAGCAGAAATCTCTCTGTAGTCGTTTTCGTCCACAAAACGAATAGCAATATCGCTTTCCGCGTCTTCCGCCATTTTTTCTACCTCAATTCGTGAAGGACGCGTGGCTCTGAGCGTGGGTCATCCACGCGGAACACATCCGCGCTATGTGATGGCTGTTGTCTAATCCCCCTTGGGATCGGTGGTCTTAAAAATAACTTGAGACGAATTACCTATGGAATAGGGTGTGTATGGAGGATGCCTTCTCTGTCTCTTTTATCCTCTCTTGATGTAAGCAATAAGCTGGCGCAGCCGGTCAAACAAACATTTGTCTTTTGTGCCCTAATTGCAACGCGAGTAACATCTGACACGTCGACAGACTAGAGTTGTGTCTTGTCTCTCGTCAATAGAGTAACGTTACAATGTCCGTATTCACACTAGAGACGGGATATCCGTCAGATAATTCGCGTCAGACAGATAATACGTCTTAATTTAAAAATGGAACGGTCGTAATTTTGGATGGACAGTCCGCCTGACTTTATTCATCTGTTTTTCCACCAGTTTTGACGGATCTTGAAGATCAGGGGAAGATGGATCATCCGTTTAGACGGATAATCCGTCTCTAGTGTGAAAACGGCCAATCTTAGCGGCCAATAAACGAATTCAAATTACCTTATTTTTATCTAACCGTTCGAAAGCAGTTCTTGGATTTTCCTCTGCTAAACACCTTAAAGAAGACGTTTTGAAGCGGACTGTTATCTACTTTGAGGTCTGTCATTTCAAGCAAGATCTAGATTACGGCTAGGTTCGCGCGTCAAATATTTATTGTTTATACGATTTTATGAAACACCTCAGCACCGTTGGCCCTGTAGTAACTTCAGGAGTCACAATCCAAGTAATCAGGAGTTACATTCCAAATAATCGAAGCACCGTTAACAGCGATTGATAGCATGACTTGAATGGTGAATTAAAGAACATAGCATGCATGTGGTGCACCTATAATAAGGGAAGAAAACTTTCGTTATACTCACTAATCAGACGACGATCGAATAGTATCCCATGGTGCACCTCGTTTCATGTTATAGCGGAGCTCCTTGCGCACGAAGCGCGCGCGAGCGGAGCAGCATAACTAAGATTATTATACATTGTAGTCACCATCTGTCTTCTCATTGGCTAAAACCCTACAGTTAATTCTGGGAAACAGCGCAACCTACAGATTATTCACTAATCTGTACCTACAGATTAGTGAATAATCTGTAGGTTGCGCGCGCAATGCATGATTTCCGAGAGCAATGTCAAGTGCACGGACAGCAATGTCAAGTTCGCGGACAGCGAAGTAAGAATGGCTTCTCGATTCGCTTCATCGACCCAGCAAGAAATTGAGAAATTACTTGAAGATAAAGTATGATAAAACAATTATTAGATTCGGTTTTTGTGATATCCGGAATAATCAAGGTCTCGGTTAGTGTTATCAGCCTCAGCCTTCGGCTTCGGCTGATAACACTTACCTCCACCTTGATTATTCCGGATATCACAAAAACCTCATCCAATAATTGTGTATAATTTGGTAAACTATCCATTCGAGAAAATTTGGTTATGATTTCAGCGTACGTTTGTCCGTACGGACTTTCCGGGTAGTGGAAAGTAGTCCGCATGGACTCTTGGGGTAGGGGAAAGTATAGTTTTTTTGGCGGGAAATCGCATGGCGCAACGTCGCGCAATTATATCGCGCAACTGGTTTTGAAAAGAGAAATTTCAAAGCAACTTAGCAAAAAGATTTTTCGACAGAGCCTTTATAACTTTTTATTACAACTTACGAAAGCTATTATGTCAACAAACAAAAGCAGAGAGATTTTAGCGTGTAGACGGCAGGTTTTAAGCAGAGAGCAAAGAGAAGGTGAACGGCAGAGAGCAAGAGCCAACACGAATAAAGCAAGGGAAAACGATCGCCAAAGAGAGTGCGTTAGAAGTAGAGGAAGAAGATAAAATTTTAGCGAGGGAAGTCGGCAAGTAGAGAGAGCCAGGGCGAGAAGAAGAAGAGAAAATTATAGTGAAAAACGCCGGCAAGCAAACCGAGACAGAGCTAGAATGAATAGACAAAGGCAAAGAGAACGGCAGCAAAATAATGACATGATGCCGCGCAGAAAGTGTTGAGTTAATGTCACTAAGGCCTCGCGCTATTAACATTTTGATTTCAAACCAAGAGAGGATAAAGGGGACAGAGAAGGCATCCCCCATACACACCCTATTCCATAGGTAATTCGTCTCGAGTTATTTTTAGAATCGGGATAAAGTTACCTCGCGCGCTGCGTGGATGTTTCGTGGAGGTTTCGCTTGACTAAACGCCGTGCAAAACATGTCGGGCGAAAAATAATGAAAGCGTAAAGAGATCGAGAGCATTCCTTAACATTGAAGCGAAATGAGTCGGCGCTCACCTGGGAAAAGGGAATCGCTAGACTTTTTGACAACCCGTGAAATCAGTTTAACTCGAAGTTGTCGTAACCTCACATCCTCGGAGACCCAGGGGCAGTCAGTCGGGTCGGGAGAAAAGGCGGGACGAAAGTTTTCAAGTAAGGGCGGAAGAGCCCCTGGGTACCGACTCTCACCGAACTATTTCCAAAAATTCGGGGGGATGCCGGCTCCTGATTGGACACAAAAAATGCTTTGTATTATTGTGCCCATTCGGCGAACAGTTTCTCCTGAGTTCTTTTCGTGAGTTCATACACGACGGCTATTGTCTCGCCACACTTGCCCGGTTCGTTCACCAAGCTTGTGCGTGCAAGGGAAACTTTTATTTTGTACTTTCCTAACCAGACACAAAGGAACTACCGATGAGTCGCAAAAACGTTTGGGATGCTATCCGCAGGAGCAATTGAATTTGCCCCGAGAATATTCTGTTTCTGACGGACCACAATGAGTAAGGGGCGGCGACGAGAAAGTCGGAAGTAAATAAGGAAATAAGTCTCATAGTTTATTAGATATAATCGTGTAAAGTTTGCTTATCATTTCGCATAAATTATGACCTAAATTTGGAAACCGCTGAATTTCTCGAATTGGGTCTTTGCGATTTTGGTGAAACTCTGTTCAGCGCAAGGCACTAATGCGCACTATGTGTAGCCGGGAGATTTTCACGAAAAAATGCCGGCAACAGCAGATTTTCGACTCAGACCTCAAAGGGGCGTGGCATTATAACCACGTGACATTTACTTCGATTGCCAAAAATTTTATGTTTTATTGTAGATTGATCTATATGTTATCCATTCTATGTGTTAGACTTACGATAAAAGTAAAGCTGGTGATACCAGAGAGCTTCAAAGTAGGATGGTACCCCCCCAAAAAAACTGGGTCGAGTCACCTTAATAAAATGAGAAATTTCGCCGGTCTATTGAAACCGGTCGTTTGTACAATAAAGCAAGTAGGACGCCAAGTGGTATTTTTGTTGAATAATAAGAGGCTAATAAAAGAATAAATATCAAACCAGAAATTGCTCTCTTCAAACTGTAAATTATAAATGATCCTGAGAGAATATTTACTGTGTTAAGGATTTCCCTGCTGTACTGTTAGCTCTATACAAGAAGAGGAAGGGCTATTCTCTTTTAATTTCCGTTTCGCTGACACAGCTTTAACAGAAATCTCTCTGTAATCGTTTTCGTCGACGAAACGAATAGCAATATCGCTCTCCGCGTCTTCCGCTACTTTTTTCTGCGTCAATTCGTGAAGGACGCGTGGCTCTGAGCGTGGGTCATCCACGCGGAACACATCCACGCTATGTGATTGGCTGTTGTCTAATCCCCCTTGGAATCTTTGGTCTTAAAAATAACTCGAGACGAATTACCTATGGAATAGGGTGTGTATGGGGGATGCTTTCTCTGTCCTCTTTATCCTCTCTTGTTTCAAACTGATCTCGGACGCGAAAATTCAGCCAGTCATTTAAAAATACAAGCAGCGAAGACAGAGGCTTTTCACTTTTCTCACCATAGTCACGCGTTGATCACGCTCTACGACCGTCCGATTTTTATGCTCTGATTGGTCAAAATTTGACAGGTCGTTCATGCAGAAAATTTATACAGCATTTTGAAACTTGTTTACTTTGACAGCTGAAGCTGACAGAGTTTTTTGTCAACTTTTGATGTTTTTTACTGTCTTTTTCCACTGGATGCATAAAATGAAATACAGCTGCTATCAACAGTCTTCTGTTATTCATGGCTGGTTTGTTAATTGAATTTTTGGTTGAGAAATGCGCCGCTTGTCAAAGTTGGAAATCCGATTTCGGATGACATCGTTTTCGTTTTTTACCTTGCTGGATGCGGATTGAAAAGCCCCTCAAGCGATTCTGGCCTTACTTGATAGCTTTCAGGAGCTGCATCTCGAATGGTAAGCCTGAGTAATTATTGTATAAAGTGTATGTGTTTGTTTTTTTATATCTAATTTCATGAAGTCGAGCGCAGTTTATGAGGCTAGTTTACGAGGCTAGTTTATGCACGTTTGTGCTAAGATCTGAGACACTAATCTAGTATGAGGTTTGATATAAGCTCACAGAACTTTAAAAAGCCTTTAGTTGATATCTTCTCTCCGCAAATAGAAAGGAAAAACGTTCCGAAGAGTATTTAGTTATAATTTTGGCTGTAGAAAGAAAGCTTTGAGCGATTTTCTTGCTTCGAGTTCATCTTCGAACGCAGTAAACACCAGGAAGCCGGCTAAAAGCTTTAAGCGTAAGCTTAAAGACTCAGGATTTTTAGAGACGCTTTAATACTTGTCTTCATGAATGAAAATTGTTGTCTCTGTAAACTTGTTTCACCGAATTACATTTCTTTTGTTGATTGCTAGTAGTCTCTTGCAATTTTAATCGCTTTGCCGTTTGTTTCAATCGTTCATAAACATCGCTTGCTTGCAGGAGTACTCAAAATGCCGTGCGTATCAAACGCTTTTTAAGATTACACATCGTTATAAAACCATTAAATATAAAAAAAATAAATACAGTAAATTCTTTATGATGTTGAAGCGTAACTCTTTTAATGTTCACTGAAAATTTGGCGCTTGTCGAAAGTGAGAACCGGATGGCCGTATGGGTGATTTTGGAAAATTTTTGAACGGTTTTGCTAAAAGCCCACGCGTGCTTCGTACGGTTCTGAATACTTGAATGAATGCAATTTGTCTTGAAAAATTGGGAAATACTGCATTTTGTCTGAGGTCTGTAGGATAAAAACAGCGCCTCATATTACTGTTTCACCTCAGATGTGACGTATAAAAAGTATGAAATGTTGGATTACACGCACCCAGAGTTGTTGGCAAGATTTTGTTGAGTACACTTGTTGAACGCAAAAATTCGGCCTGATTTGTTTTCCAAGAATTCCTTTTCCAGGCCTAATCTACTGGGATGAAGAGCCATTATGGCTCTTAAATGTGCTCGAAGATGATTGCTATTTTTTGGGTGTATATATACGGCTATCAATTCGCTGTAAGATCTTTTTTCACTCCAAAATCACTTAGCCTTTGCTTTCCCTAAAAAGACACATATGTGCCCTAAGTTAACTGATTTGTGCATTACAACTTTATTGTTTGATTTAAATTTTAAATTTATTAATTTATTTTAGCCCTGGCTAAATCTATATATTAGGGAGTTTAAGATACGGAGACTACGGACTACGAACTACGGCTGGACGACCGTTGTCCTTTGTTCGTTCGTAGCACTGGGTTGAGTCGTGCAAATATAGAACGTTAAGATTGCACTACAGACAGTAGACTAAGAGAGAAGAGGCGGAGAGGGAAACAACACGCAAAGATTTTCTTGTTTTCATCACAGTTCACAAAAATGCAAGTCAGTTTTGCATGTGATCTTATCTTTAGAACAATGAACAAATTCTTCCATACTTGAAGGAAGAAGGAGGAGTTTCGATTGTCTCGAAGATGTTTACATCATTTTCATTCAGCAAATGCGATACAAAAACTCGCATAAACAAAGGTTACACAAGTAGAAAGACACAATAATCAGTTCGAACAAACATTGAAACTTTTCGAGTGCGAAGAGAATGTAAATTACCTGCATGATTTCTCTTCTCCTCGGCCGTCAATCGGAATTCTGCGTATAAAAAGCTAAGCTTATTCAAATATGAGCTTAGCTAGATAAAAATGAGGTCACAACAGAGGATTAAAAGCATAAATTTGAGTAGAAATTAGACACAACTTACATATTTCGCTTCCCTCTCGCTTAAACCAGGTGAATTGAAAACTTTTTTAACGAAAAGACGAGATTCTGAATTACCGAGACGGCAAAATACGAGCAAAACGTTCTCCGTAGTCCCGACTACGCGAAACAGCTCAACAACTCACCGTAGACGCAGGACTACGCGGCAAAAACGAACTGTCACGTGGTTTTGATCATGCGCAGTAGCATGTTTAACCGTAGTCGTAGTCCGTAGTCGCCGTATCTTAGACCCTGTTTACATGGAGTGGGGGACCCCGGTATAGTGGGGTAAGTTTCTTTTGTTTTGTGTTCCCCAGAGCGTGAAAACAAAAGAAACCAACCCCACTAGACCGGGGTCCCCCACTCCATGTAAACAGGCCCTTAAAACTCCCTATTATTATCACTACGTACGTGACACATCACGATCAGTAATCTTCAGCACGCGCGAAGTGAACATCGCAGTGCTCGATATGGATGTTTTTTCCAAACATGTTTCGGTTTAGCAGCTTCTGCTTTTGAGATTATCGAGCTGGCTTATATTCACTGTGCTTTAAAGGAGAATTTCAGCGTTACTTTGACTAAGAAGGGAGGGTTTTACAGGTGTTTCACTGATCTGTCGAGAACTACTTGTGGGCTCGGTCGCACTGTGAACACAAAGTATACTGACTCGGCAATTGATAAGCGTCGCTAGGTTTACTAGGAGAACCCAGGCCAGAGGAGAACCAAAACTATGACTGATCTAAAAAGTGGTTCCAACAAAACAGCCGCTACGCTATGAAGCTAATTACCAAAGGAGAATTTATCGCAGCATCGCGCTCACAGGAGCTCAGTTTACAACGGCAGTTACAAATAAAATTTAACCTATCGATGCGACAAACAGTTCTCTGAAGCAAAATCTACCCGTTACTGACTAAAGCAAGCTTCAAGGAAATTCCCTGGCCGGAATATTGATCTGTTCTTTTGAATAAAGAAAGTTTCTGATGTTTCTTTTTCAAATTCTGAGCAGGGTTGCATGCTGCGTGGCACCTTTCTTTGGGTTCCTATCACACTGAAGCACACCATTATTCACCGCTTCTTCTTCGAATTAAAATAATTATAGTCAAATTCCATTTAAAAATAACCTCTTTGAGAATACAAAGTGATTGCTTCGGCATAAAGCGCTCTCGATAGCGCCCAGCAGATTGTAGCCTTCAGCAGGCTTTACACATATATTATGACACATGGCGTTGAAATGTGATAAAAGATTCGAAAGTTCAGCCATCTTTGGTCGATAAAAAAGTCTTCAAAATGTCGGTACTTCTGGGTACTTCTTAGCCTGTACAATATTCAGGACTTCATTTTGCTGGCGTGAGGTCAACATTTGGAAGATTTTAACATATATTCCAAAAAC
The DNA here is from genome assembly GCF_958299795.1 of Porites lutea. NCBI lineage: Eukaryota > Metazoa > Cnidaria > Anthozoa > Scleractinia > Poritidae > Porites > Porites lutea. The sequence goes on from NC_133202.1 coordinate 52,893,138, forward strand.
TCTTGAATATTCATGACCTTGGCTTGTTGTGGGTCACTGAACACTTTGTGATGGGAAGACTAATTGAAACCATGAAAATAAATGTTTCTATGTGGAAACTTCGCTCTTAAGCCATTAGGGACTTTAAGATCCAACGACGCGACGGCAACGAAAACGTCGCTTAAAAAGAGAATTTGCTTTCTTTCAGTCTTTATCGCAATTATTCCTACCCACTTACTTTGTCAGATGTAGGTGAACCCTCCTGAGGTTGAATTCCGAGGGACCATATCCAAGTTCAGAGATAGAAGTAAAATTTCGTTGTTGCTTGTTTACGTACTCCATAAAACGTGAAATCGGGTATTTTCACGTCGTAGTCGTGCAAAAACGGGCAAAGAAATGTACAAAAAAGCGTGATGTTGTTGAAGTTGTTGTTTTTCTTATAAAACCTTTTTTTTTTTTTTTTTACGTTCTCGTCGCCGTCCGCGTCGCTGGATCTTAAAGTCCCTATTGCAAGTCGGAGAAATCATGTCAAATAACGAAATAATAATTTTCTTACTTTTACTTGAAATCGAGTGAGTAAAAAGCCGACGAGAAAACGACCTTATTTCGCGATGAAATCTGCCATGACTGCAATATTGCGTGATGCTTCTGGAGAAATGCATCATGGGATACTATTCGATCGTCGTCTGCTCAAACCCGTCTGCTCACTAATCGAATCGTTCAAAAACAAACAACACTGTAGATGAAAATAAACTTTTCGCTTGAAGGAAGCTGCAGTGGCGCTCGATTGCGTCCTCTTAACCTTTTCGAAAGAATATTGCGTTCACAAGTATATAATTTCATTCATGACCCAAGCATGGATAAACAGCACGCAGTGAAAGTACTGCAGTGCATCTTCTAGGCTCGATTACCAGCCGCTATTTTTCTTATATTCGGGAAATGAGTGCGCGCTTCCCTGGATTTCTCCCCTAAACGAAACAAAGGTGCACCATTTAAAAGGTCTAAAATGAGCTTTAAAGGAGGGGCAGGTACAAAATAGGCGTTCCTCTACAAACCGGGAGTGAGGCAAAAATTGAATCTACACGACATAGATTTTTTTAACAATTTGACATAACCAACGAAAACTGGACTTTAAAGTGATTTACATCTGGTCTAAAATAGAGCTAACTGAAAGACCTTCCATGCGCTGGAAACAAATCGGGAAATGAAAAACAAATAAAAAATACGATTTATTTCGATTGTCGGTTTTTTTTTCCCTGTCCGTAGTCGATAATGTTTAGTCTCGTTTTGTCGGTAGTCAGAATTTTTTTTTCGCCGTTTGTCGCTAGTCGGTTAACCCCAGTTTTAATAGATTTAAACTCATTGCTTCAAATGGTCAGCAAAAACCAAGCAAACGTTCTTTTGAATGGTCACATGATAGGATTTGGGACATCGTTTTAAGTATTTCACCAGTAACACATTTTCTCCAAGGGTAACACCCGTCTGTTCTCAACTGAGAACATGGCTACCCATGAAAAATGATTGTCTTAGCCCTCAAGACAGCTCTGTAGTTACGTAAGGTCAGTTACAATCAATGAAATCAGGTTTTTTAAACAAACGCGCGTACAGAGACCACATTCAAGAAGAACAGTATTTACTTCAAAATATTCACAGCATTCAAGCTTTTGTCTTACCTAAAGCTGAAATGTAATCTCTCGGAATCGCCGAACATCAACGTTATTGATGACTGTTGGAGCAAGCATTTTCTAACGGTTCTCATCTGAACCTTTGATGTAGCGGAAATCAGCACAATCAATATCATTGCGATTTTCCTAAACAGCGATCTTGGATAGTAAACCGATCGTCTATACAAATCATGCTCTCTTATCTGTTTTCACTCTGTAGTTATTAAAATTTTAACAGGTACAGAAACAAATGAGTAAGTAAATAGGAACGAAACATCAATAAATAAGCCCTTATGCATAAGCTAAGAAGTTTGCGCTCTGACTCTACTGATAAACATATTTATATTCTAAGGTCTTAAGACTTATCACAATAGACCCTTCCACTGTCTTCTTCAACTTTTGGTATGGACAAGTTCGCCTAAAACTTAGTAAAATTGCCCAGTTTGAAAGTGCAAGTTTGTTGAAAACTACATAATGAAAATAAGCTCCTCAAACTCGCGAAATTTTACATGAACGCCTTTTGACAAAGATACACGCATATGGTATCCAAGGTCCACTCCTGTCTTGGCTTAGAAGTTTTCTCACCAATCGATACCAGCGCGTTGTTCTGCGGGGACATTACTCATCTTGGACTTCCGTTTTGTCTGGTGTACCCCAAGGAACTGTGCTGGGACCCATTTTATTTTTAATTTATATTAATGATATTTCAAGAAACATTATGTCAAGCACAAAACTTTTTGCAGATGATATGAAATTGTATAGGATACTCAGGGATACTAAGGAAGATGTTGAAGAGCTACAGAAAGATCTTATTCGTCTGGAATCTTGGAGCCATGTCTGGCAGCTGAAATTTAACACAGATAAATGCGAAGCGATGCGCATTTCTAAAAAAAATGATTACTCAAGTCCTCAATACCATCTATGTGGTAACCAATTAAAAGCTGTATCTGAAGTTAAGGATCTCGGAATCTATATTACTTCGAACCTGTCATGGAGTATGCAAGCTAACAAATGCGCAAATAAGGCAAATAGTGTGCTTGGATTCATTAGGCGAACGGTGGGTCCTAAAAATCCTCAGTTGTTTTCAAAACTTTATAAGAGTCTAGTACGTCCGATACTCGAGTACTGCTCTCCAGTTTGGTGTCCGCACCTTAAAAAAGACTTAAACACCTTGGAGAAAGTACAACGTAGAGCATCTAAATGCGCCCTTGGAAATATTGGGCAAGACATGCCTTACGAAGAACGCCTAAAGCTCCTTAAATGGCCATCACTTGAACAAAGAAGATTATTTTCGTCGCTTATCGAGTGTTATAAGACAATAAATAGACTTAATGGACTTGATCCCTCGGCATTTTTCACATTTGCACATGATTTTCGGCCCTTAAGAGCCAACCATCGTTTTAAACTTAAGCTTACATCAGCAACTTTAAATAGTTTTAAACATTCTTTTTTTATACGCATAATAGATAAGTGGAACAATCTTCCAAAGGAAGTTGCTGAGGCGGAGAATTTGAATATTTTCAAGAACAGACTGAGACGTTACCTTACAGATTTTCCTAGTGAACACTAAGTTCTTTTACTATGTGATGTTTTATATACATATATAGTTACTATTTTAAACAGTTGTAAATAATTTATTTCTTAATGTATTTTATTATCAGGAGATAAACTAGAAAGGGATAACCTCTTTTATCTCCTTTTCACTTTCCGATTTGGATTTGTGAATAAACAGTTATTATTATTATTATTATTATTATTATTATTATTATTATTATTATTACGTTTGTATGGTGAAGGGGGGCACAAACCTACCTCCGACCGTACAAACGTTTGTAAATTTTCGCGACTTTGCGGAGCTGCTATACCTTCGCTCGCCCTTAAGCTCTGGTTTTCACTTACCCATATGTCTGTAAATATTGAGCAACCGGCGCACACGGTCAAAAATTAAATTTCGCTCATATCTTGTCCATAGATAAGTATTAGTAAGTAACTAAACGTGGTGTAGTTTGTTTTTCGAAAGGCCGCTTCGATTTGGAGAAATCGATTAGTCGTTTAGTGCCCCAGATCAGTGAGATTTTCTTCCTTGAAATACACACTGATTCTATTTGCCATTTAATGATCCTGAGTTAAAACAAATTTAAGCGAGCAACTACAAGGGCCGTCATGCAATACCAAGGAAATTGTCACATTATTATGATAAAACAATTTAATTCTTTTAGAATTCTCTTTTTAAAATTACTAGAATTTGCTCTCACCGAGACCTGGTTAAAACAACTTTTGTTTATACTTGAGGAAAAAAGGAAAGCACAATTAATCGCTGCGTCTAATTAAGCATGCCCTCTGTTTAAAGAATTTATGAATTTTACATATTAAAATTGCGGAATACACTAGAATTTAAACAGTGCTTTACACCGTTTTTTTGTGCGATAACGTTCCCTGTATTTTTTAAATTCCTCTACTTGTTGTTCACTCTATAATTTAGCAAGTAGTTCTTCGACTCGTCTATTAAATTGCTCATCGTAGTTAAGAAAGAATGAACTCGTTCTCTCTTGTCGTAATGGAAATTTTAAAATGTTATCGTTTGGGGAGAAGGAAAAAACTGGAGTTCCTGGTAAAAATCTCCTCGAAGCTAGCGGGGGCGAGAACAAGGGGCAACCCTTTCTAGTTCGTGTGGGCGGTTGTTGTTGTTTTTATCAGGTGTTAAAACATTCAAGGTAACCGGCTGTTAAAATATCACCCATTTTAATATTCATTGTGTTTAATAGCTAATACGTTTAGTGACTATTTCTGCCAAACTGTCCCTTTGGATGATGCTGTAATTACACAAGATAATGAGATATCTTAATGGCAACTAATTAGAAGAAATAAGTTTAAATTATGCTCGATTAATGACTTCTACTATGCAAATTGAAGTGCTTTTCAAATGAAATTGTGTTGCTATTAGAGGCTTCGTCATTTTAAGCGTTGAAAAGAGGAGACGTGCAATCAAGAATAACATAAAATATCCAGGTAAGCGTTTTCTATTTAGGTTACCTATACAAAAATTTGGTTTGATTTCGGTCACGTATTTTAAGATCCTCAGCTTTGTTGTTTACAAACATTCTGTGAGCCTGACGCCTATGCTGATCCCGGCAATTTTAATACGTTCTATGTTCCCAATGATAGCTGAAATTACAATTACACTCACTGATGTTTTATGATCTGTTTTCACGTTGTCCTCAAAGTGTGAGATGTGAATGAAAATGCAAAAATCTAGGAAAAGACCTGTTTTAGAGTACTGTGCGCCAGTTTTCCATCATGCGCTTCCACAGTATCTTAATGACGACATCGAATGAGTGCAAAAGAGAGCGCTCTCCATCATTTGTCCTTATGGGTCGTATTCAGAATGTTTGGTCAGGTTCGATTTAGTAACCTTGCACGCTAGACGCGTGGCCCTGTGTAGCAAGCTTTTCGAGTCTATCACGTCATGCCCGGATCACAAACTTGTGCCTGTCTTACCTCCTAAGAGAGAACACAGACATAATCTAAGACAGTCCAGGGTTTATGCCATGCCCCGCACACATACAAATCGTTTTAAGAACCTCTTTTATTCCAAGTATGTGTACATAATTTTTTGGACCAGTTTGTACCTAGTTATGTATAGAGAGTTTTTCGCTTTTTTATAGAAATGTTTTTTGTTATAATTTCAATTAGTATTTATATTTTTGGAATTTATTTAATCTTAGTTTTAAGTGATTGTAACGCAATTCAGTCTACGGACTGCCATGTTCGATATTTTAATAAACTATCTAAACTAAACTATCTAAAAAACTAAACTAAACAAAATCCTTTCAAACCGAGATGATTTTTCATCTTTGGTACGGTGGGGTCATAACGAAATTTAATTTGCTTTTCGCGACAAAACTTCTTGATCCTTCGAATAGTTTTGTTGTTTACGACACATTCTGTGTGTCTAAAGCTATAACATTGATTTGTTACATTGAGTGAAATAATCGGGTTAAATCCTTCAATCGATTTTCATAATGCCCAAAGTCCTCTTTTATGTACCATACGTTGTCGCAATTATTGTTGAAGAAAAAACCTGTTACAAACAAAGCGGTCATTAAGAGTGATAGTGCCCTAGAGATAGGTTCAGTTTTAGTAGATTTAGGCTCCTCGCTTCAAAGAGTCAGCGAAAACCCTAAATACAAGAAAACTTTATTTTGAAAGACCACATGCTCGGATTAAGTATTGTAAAGTGATAGTTCTTCGGAAACACGACATTTAAAAAAATCTGTGATTTTACATTGCTCTGAGATACTTTTAGTTTGCAACTCAGCCAGTTGGAATGAATATTTAGACAAAACATTTAAAAGGTCATTCACCGTTTCTTTTAGGTTTCACCGGTAAGATATTCAGTCATAGATAGTGCGCTGATAAACATCAGGTCCTTAAGCGGGCTTAACGATAAATGAGAGTTAGTGATTCGGGACAAAGGAAAATGCCCATTGTCTGAATAATACCCGGTGTCCGTGCTATGGAAAATACACGAACTTTTCTCTGGGACAAACGAAACTTCCCATTATATACGGGTGTCGGTACTAAGCGGGACTTCACCGTTTGTAGTTACTTTTCGTCTAATGTGTTGCACATCGTAGTGGAATTTTTTGAAAATTTTTCTGTTTGAGGAGAGGGGGAGACCGGAGTTCCTGGTAAAAAAAGAAATAATAATAATAAAAAACAAGGAACATTTTAAAGAAATCTTAGTTAGTGCATCAGGTGCCACATCATGTTCAAGGTATCCGGCTGGCAAAACAGTACTCCTACTCAATATTCATTGTTTCATTTAATAGCTTATACGTTTATTGACTATTTACGAAATATTTTCCCTTTCCACAAAGCTGTAATTACACAAGAGTTTAGAGATTTTAGCGATAATTGATTTAAGAAGCACGTATGAATCATGCTTGTTGAGTTACTTCTACAAAGCAACTTGAAGTGTTTTTCAAGTGAAGTTGAGTTGCTATTACAAGCCTCGTAATTTTCTAAAGCGTTAAAAAGAGCAGACGTGCGATAAAGAACTCAAAAAAAATTCCCAGGTGAGCAACTTTGTTAACTGAAAAGATTTTTCATAGTTTTGTTGCAATTCCTCTTTTCTGTTCCACATATTCCCAATGATAGCTGACAAGCTTTTAAAAGTAAAACCGTTGATTTTTAGTGATTAGGTACATGTGTAGTAGTTATAAGAGGTACTTTCAGCCTTGTAATTTAAAACCCTTTGTTTAAAAAGAGAACATTTCATCGTTATTTGTAATAGAGTGGTTACTTTTTTGTCGAGATATTTGGGTAATATCGGAGAACTCAGTGAAAGCATTTGCGTCGTTCCTTGAGATAACCAGATTTTAGATATTACACTGATCGTAATGATAACGTCTAAAATTCATGTTTCATTATTTCTACATCTGTGTTTCGTCGTTGTTCTCATTTTTTTATTTTTTTCTTTAACATAACTTGTTAATGATACTGATATATTTTTTAGTTTTACCATGTTGACTGTTGTTTTAACAAAAGCAAAGAGCTTTTAAACAACCTTAAACATAACGGAGCCTTAAACTTGCTTTAAGAACTCAAAAAAGGGATTACAGAAAGAAGACCAAAAAGTTAGCGCGGACTATTTCTAACTCAAATGCCAAAGACAGAAAATACGAAATCAGGTATTGTGACGTGTAACTTGGATACTTGATGAAACTCATGCTTCCAGTCAATCGCCTTTCAATCCTTCTATTTCTTTTGCCAAATCACTTCGGGTGCTTCCCATTTGTCAGAAATGGCCGGCCAGACCATTACCATCGCAATTTTTAATCAAAACTCTCCAGCCAGATGAGTCAAATGCCAAAATAAAATGGTATGCACGAAGGTTATATGTTTGATAAATAAACTAGGAGTAATCGGAGCTTAGGAGAGTGCGTTAGTGCGTTCGACTTGTTTGTTAGCTATTTATAGGTTTACAGTTAGCAGTGGACTAAACCTCTAAGTAAAGTACTTGTGAGTAATAACGAGTCAAACACTGACTTTGATCCTCAGAGTTTTTTTTTTTTTTTTTGCACTGTAGGATGGTCAATAAAATTAGCTAAAAATTGGGATTCAGAAAATTAAAGTGATCTGAAAAGCTTATTGATGTCACAACATCGTTCCCAGAGGGTAGGGCTGGTAGGAGAGAACCCTAGGAACGAGGTTGTTGATGTTAAAGCGTGGAGTATCACTTTAAACCCTTGTTGCGTGACACTACAGGTTGACACGTACGATTCACCTACTTAGCATGGTTATTCAAATACAACGCACCCGGAATTAGAGAGGTTTAGTCTTTCAAATTTTGGTATAATTTTCAAAATTGCAGGTGACAAACAAAAGCGAACACAACGTTGTTAATAGCTTTTTAAAGAGAAAAGATGTAATTTGTAATAGAATTAAGTTAAATATATGGCCCATCTGAGCTCATAAAAACAAAACAGTGTGCAGAACACATTTTTCAGCGATTGTTGACATGATATCTACATATCCGATTTTCTTAAAATTTGCGAGAAAAACGGTAAACAAACCTGAAGTAAACGGACAATCGCCAATATTTTCATCGAGTTTCACAAAATTGATACCATCGAATACCAGTTCCCGGGCGAGAAAAAATGTTGCAAACGCAGCACCAACAAAGAAAAAGATGAAGAACCCTTTGAATGCGAAGACGAACAAGAAAAAGATGAACAACGCTTTAAGAAGACAGGAACGCATGACCACGAATCACCACTTGCGTTAATTAGCGCGTCAAAGTGAGGCACAACGTATGCTTGCGCCTCAAAGCGAGAGAAATGTGTGTCGACACAAATGAAATTTCAAAAAATCTCGCCTATTAACTGCACAGGACACAAAACAGAAATTAGGAGTTGCGTTCTCGTTCCTCGAACGCAAAAAATACACATACTCTTGCGCGAAGTCTTCAGATGAGTCTCAGATTGGGGGAATTGTTTAAATGATAAAAAGGTAAGTCACAGCTGCGTATAAGAAAAGAAAATTTATGCTGGCTTATGAAAAAACAGAGTAGTGAGTGCGCTTTTCCCGTAACGAATACAATCTTGTTGATTTACGTATTTTGTGATTAAGTCATTTGAGCAGTTACAACGGCTGAGTGACATTGAGAAGTTACATGAAATCATATCTCGTTCCTTTTTAAAGTAAACTTTCTTTGAAATCATTTTATTTTAATTACAGCTTGTTCTCTGTGTCTGAAACAGGGTATAAATCACTTTATGTTCAAACGCGATCGCTCCGTCTGCACGGCCTTAATTTGCAGGAATGAACGAATATTCTAAATTGACGAAAATTCAAATATTTGGAACTGCAGAATGAAGATTTCAACGAAAAAAAAAGATACCTACAGTTGAGTAGTGATGATCTTTTCACGAGACTGAAAAGATTTCAGCTTTGAACGTCCGATATTGCTGTTTTAATGCGAATGTGACGTCACCAAATTAAAAATAAATGAATAAATAAATAAATGAGTGAATGAATGAATAAGTTGTCCAAAACGTTTTCAGATTGACTGGCTTCTTTGTTTTGCTATTCAGTAAACGTTTTCCAAGCTTTTGCGTTAAAAGAGATCAAAATGGGGGTTGATAAGGTTCCTTGCGAATGTGTTACGTTTAACGTAACACATACATCTGCAAAACGAGAATAAGATATGGATGCATGCATTGAAAAATCAAGGAACAAAATACAGACATGCGGTTCTCACGAACTCCTCAGCCGTTTCTGAATGCGAAAATAAGGCGGCCGTATTCGCTTTTGGACGGGCTAATGTTTATTGACCGAAACTCTTACTGGTACTAGCAAGGCAAAAGAGGTTATCCACACCTTCATCACGGGCGCTGGGTGACAAAATAAATGGAGACAGAAAAATTGAAATTACAGGTGCCAGAAACCCAAATTTTATGTTATAAAGACAAAACGGCATCCAGTCGGTTACACAGCGAAGTCTCGAGCGTCTGACACTGGGGAGCTTGTTAGGAAGTTCAAGCAACGACGACGGCGACGGCAGGAAAGCAACGGGTTTAGATTAGCAAAACAACAACTTTGCACGTGCAGCACGCTTTTTGGTACATTTCTATGTCGTCGATGCACGACAATTACTTGGATATCGTCCTTTAGAACTCATCTCCATAGAAATTTACCAAAACTGAGAAATTCAACGATGAATAAAAGCTATGAAGTTTAAAACAGCGCGAAATTCACTTTTTTTGAGTGACGTTTTCAGTGTTGAAGTCGCCATCTCCGTCGTCGTTGATATCAGCTTGAGCAGCGTAAACGACGGCGATAGGCTTTTAGATTAGCAAACAACAGCTCTGCTTGTGCATCGCGCTTTTTTGTACATTTCGTCACTGCACGGCTACGGTGTGATCGAAAATGCCTAATTTCACGTTTTGTGGGGCTCATAGTGTACGGTGAAAAAACCTCATGTGAAACTCTCGATTAACGTAAAACAATTAACACAAAGAAGCCACTGAGAAGTCAACACAGGAGAGCCATTGCGTGGAAAATAATGGCTAGAAAACAAAGGAAAACTTCATAGGTTTTTACACCGACCCTAAGTCTTTTGTAGAGGACGTGAACACAACACACCGACTTTCTTTTTCTGTTAATACAATGTTTTAGTATCCAATTCCACAAAAGAATTGCCAACATTTCACGAATTGAATGAGATGGAGCAAGCACGATAAAGTTTGAAGCAGCACGAATTCACTTTTTAAGTGACGATTTCGTCGCTGTCGCCGTCGTTGTTGCTTAAGCTAGGATCCATCATGAAATGCATCAAGCCCGGTGCTCCTTGTAGTCCAACACCAAATGTCCCACGGAGCAATATCAAGACCATCACCTGATGATCAGACCACAGGTAGCCCAAGTTCGAAATATGATCATCGGCGAGCATCGGCATTGTTGCGTAACATTCAAAATATAAGGATTTGTATGGGAAAAAAACCTATCGTTTCCGTAACCTACGAAAATGAAAGGATTTCAATAAAAAACAGCTTACCTTACTTAAAATGTGTGTTACGTCTCTCCGTGGTCTACGGGCCGATTTATGGCCGTTTTGTGGGTTTTTATGGCAACAGTTTTCTCTCTATATAAAGGTTTTTTTTTTCCAATACAAATCCTTATATTTTGAATGTTATGCAACAATGCCGATGCTCGCCGATGCTCATATTTCGAGCTTGGGCTACCTGTGATTAGACCAGCATAGCGCGGTGGAAAGGTCACCATCAATAACAAAATTACTGTCGGGATCCCTATCAAAAATTATGTGTCAAAGTGTCAATGTAAAACTAGAAGCAAACGCCAGGGTTTATATCAGTTTAGGATCAATAGTACAGTGGAACCTTCACTCACGGCCACCTCTCCACAGCACGGCCACATTTTTGGCCGACAGTCCATACACAATGACTTCTCTGCAACGGCCACTACAACTATGAATGAACTATCAATCTGACAAAACAGATACTTCCACATTGACCGCACTTACACAAGAATAAAGGTAATATTATATATGTACGATTAATATATATAAATATCTGATATTCCGTTTAAGGAGGAGTTCATGTTTTCACGTGCACTCTGATGCAGCTTTTACCATATATATTTTTTAAAACAACAGCTACAACGTAGATTTATTCAAAGCGAAAATATCACGATCTTAATATCATAAGTACACTAAATGCTAGAGCCGTTCACTGAACTTCAACTATGAATTTTTATTTGTTAATGACACTGTTAGCAAATCAAGATCATTCTCACTTCAGCAGTCGATGCCACTTACAGAAACATTTTCAAACAAAGTCAATCAGGAGTTATTGACACTAGATTCTAAATTAAAAAAATAAGTTTTTTTGGTTCCCGTTTCGCGACGTTATGCTCCGCGTCCCATTTGATGCGTTTAACAGTTTAAACGGGTATATTGCCTGTTTTAACACGACAACGAAAGAGATGGTCAAATCTTTTTTGGTTCCTGTCCTGATTTCATTTAATAGCCGTAAGAAATATTTCAGATATTGTTCAAGCTGAGCCCTTTGTTACTGATAACATACAACTGAAATTGTTATTTAATAATAATATCTTTTATTTCGGTATCCAATTTACCTTTCTTTATTCACTATTCAGTCTTTCATTTCATTTTCCCCAATTTTAGAATGCTCTTCAATCCTTACCGCACTTGATAGATAATGCTACATATTACATGCTCAATGTTACACGACTGACCTTTTTTTCTGTTTTAGTAACAGTGTTTATTTGCGAGTTCAAGATTTGCACTGAGGCTTTGCTTGGTGATTTCAAGCTTAGTTGGGTTCTCTTCAGATCACACTATAAATGAGACAGAAAGCTACGAGTGACCTACAGAATAAACATAGAGCAGTTTCAACACAGCATAGGCTAGAGCAGTGCTAGCTGCTTTATGCCATTGGTTTGAATCTCGTTTGAGTCCCGATATGTTCTTTTTTTTTTCGGGTTCATTTGTAATTTCTTAAATTGCTATTCAGTACAATTGGTACTGTTTCCGCAGTTCTCATTATCATCTTCAATGTACGAACTTGAAGATTAGAAATAAATAGAGGTACGTTTTTCAAGCAGGCAACCAGGCAATTAAGCATAATTATGAGTTGTATCTTTAAATTTTAACTTGGATAAGGCGCTTCTATAAATGCTGTTAACTTAGAACCAACCACCTCCTTTAGCTTAATGAAGACAACACTGACTAATAACGCCACGTCAAACTATACGGTGGACAATTTTTTAAAATTTTTAATATCATTGTAGATTGGATTCCCTTTTTTACCAATGTATTCACTTCCGTTTTTAACATCTCTTTCATCTGATGCATTAAACAGCTTAAAGAACTATTTGCCGCTTTGAAACCGAGAGATCATAGCTAGATCTTCTTCGCCTTTTACTGTTCTTATGAAATATCATATCAGTTTTTTTATGGCGGCAATCAATGCTTCAGATATTTTTCAAGTCAAATTATTATTATATTTTTTGTTCTTCGCCTAGCCACACCAACTTAAAGAAATAAAATTACCGTTGCATGGGCGGCGAGTAGAATTTTTTTTTTTTGATGCTTTAAAAGCTATACGACAGTTAAACGCATATTCTTGAAGCATTCCATAGTACCGATCAGTGCTCTGTGTTTTTACAACACGGTCATACTGGAACTAGAAAGTCGTATAATCTAGGAGGTATACAATAACATTTCTCCTTCTAATATTTGTTTAGTCCCTGGTTTCGTCGTTTTGAGACTGTCTACTTAAATTGAAAGGATAACATGCTGGAATAATCATCAAATTTTAACGCGCTTGAATGATATTGCTCTAAGCAGTGCATGCACGACTGAGCTTTTGTTCTGTTTCATTGTAACAGTATTTAGCTGCGTGTTCAGGATTTGTTCTGGGGCTATATAAATTTTAAGCATACTGGCCGTCTTAATGACTGTTGATCACGAAATCAATTGAGATGGGGTAATTATAAAATTCGTTGTAAATGCGGCAAAAGTAGATTTGCCAGATGTAACTGAGAATGCACGCGACATAAGAACGCCCCCACAGGAGTCTGTACCGCTACTGGTGTTACTAGTACTGCACAACGATTTCTGCAGCACCTCCTGAAAACAGACAAGACAAACGATAAACAAGGCCTATCAAAATCTTGCTATTCTTAAATTACGAAATTTTGAACTATTAGTCAGAAGTCCTATTTCACGCAAAATCGAACTTGCAAATGGCAATATCATCTTTGGACATTTTAATGCCAAATGATTTTTCTTGCACTCTGTAGTATTCGATTGTTCCTATTAAGACCAATAGAATGACTTGAACAAAAAAAAAAACGTTTTGCAGAGATGGCATTTTTGAGAGGAACGGGTTTCCGCACTTGCCGGTATAATCTAAACCGCAATCTTCGATGAAAGCAAGTATTAATCAATCGGAAGTTATGGATAACGATCTGCGGTATCTTTTTAAATTGTAAGATCACACCGTTGACTTGCAATAACAACAAGGCAACGATAACAATAACAACAACAACAACAACAACAACAACAACAACAACAACAGAAAAAATCAACGAGGAGTTCATGTCAAAACTAGTGTCTGGTGCAGCTGTTACAATTGATAACATCTAGATGGGGACGGACCTAAAAGCTTTTTTGTTAATATGATGATGACAGTATGATGAGAACTTTAAATGCTTGAGTGCATAGAACCGGAACATTGATATATTGGTTAATGGCTCCGTTATCAAATGAAGATCTTTCTCACTTCAAAAGTTGATAGCCACTTACTGAGAAAGGGGGGAATTTCATATATCCCATGATGCATCGCTTCATACTATATTTTCAAGCTTCCGAACGCACGTGATCCTATCAGTTCTCATCAGTTCGACAGGGACGCGACAGTTGAACAACGGTGGAAAGCGACTTGTTTTGCCGATAAAACCTTCTGTACCTTTGCTGTGTCGATCTATTTACGATTTTCGTTCTACCATTCCAAATATATCTCTTGTTAAGTCAAAGAGAGTGTTTGGCCGCCGATTATTAGTTAACTACTGTAACTAGCCTTACGATCGCAACAAGCTAGCGATCGAGGGAGGTCTTTGCTTCAGTACGTCCTGTATTAATGTGCGTTGATAAAGCTCTCCATGGATTTACAAGCGATTTCCACGTACTTGTCTTGAAATAAGTACATATTCTAGGTGTGAGATTTCTCTTCGTTGCTTGTTTGTGATCGCGGTGCTCATATTGTCACTTCAATAATTCATCGATGCAGTACATCAACCGTTCGTTGCCCGCACATGCATTTACTTCAACAAGCTCGGCTTATGTAGTCGAAAATACCGAGACTGTTAAAGTACAAAGTGACGTCTATCGGAGATAAAATTCAAAGGAAGGAAATAGCTCCAACAAACAATAAAAATAACAAAGACATCACCATATTTTTCGTAACACAACACCAGCTAAGCATTCGTCAAACATAAACAGAAAAAAGCTTTATTAAGCAATGGCAAAGTATATATACAAAAACACCCACTTCCTCTTTACAATGGATCCTAAAAGAATTATCAAAATGTCTTTAAAGGTTTTATACGCCGGTTGAGATCTTACGGCGTGCTATTCCATGACATTTGCTGGCCTGTATATTTCAAGTTCGCTTCGCGCGGTTGCGACCGGAAGCCACCACGAGAAACCAATTTTACCTAAAATAATGAGACAAAAAAGCTTTAATACTATAAACCAGTGAACTTAAACACTCATCATACCCTCAAGTGATAATACTTGAGTTTTGATCAGCGAAAAAAGAGCGAATTCAGGAAAAAAATGTCCCATCTTCGCGGCACTTAGCATAACGAAATTGAAACCTTCGCCTTGCATCTTAGCGGAGAAAGGGCAGAAAATGCGATATTTCAAAAGGATCAAACCCATAAAAATCGCGAGGTCGAAAGAGGTCGGAGCGTGGAACTAGTATCAAGCTCCCCTTGTCCGCCGATTTAAATAATTTATTGGGGCAAAACCTCTCTTGATAATTGAATTGAATTCGATAATTGAAAGTCATCTAAATAAATATTCACTTGCGAGTTAAAACAGCGTGGCTTAACAAGGTCGTAAACGAGAGCAATAATGCATGAAATGACTTTGGAAACATTTTACATTATCAATCAGATACCAAGGATTGACAGGACTCATTGAAACTTACCTTGGATGAGCTGCATCTTGAAATTCAGGTCGTTGAAAATCTCCCTCGAAACCCTCGAACGCTCTTTCCACCGCGAAGAGAAGACAGAAATTAGCCGCGAAGCATCATGGGATATATGAAATTCCCCCCTTTCTTACTGAGGAACTTTTTTTTAAGCAGGTAATCCGGCAGGAGTTACTGAGACTAGCTTCTAACAATAACTGAATGAGGTGCTTTTTTAGTTTGGAACCATGACTTTATGTCGAGTCCTTGTGCTGCGACTCGATACATATAACAGATGAAGAAATCTTTTATGCTTCCTATGTTCATGGCCATCATCAATACTTTAGATATTGAAGTAAGCCCCCCCGCAACTGATAACTAAAACGCGCCGATATCTTTTGTATTGTTTTGCCACACCACACCCACTATACTAAAATAAAAAGACGCGCAAAGACGAAGACATCGCCCAGTATATCAGTGCTCTTCAGGAACACATTTGATGATTAGTCCGAGTACCTTTGTGAGGTAAAGTATTGTAATTTGCTCACTCTTTCACTGTCATATTGGCACTAGAAAATTGTAAAGAAAAGTGGTGCACAGTTAACCCTTCGCAGGAATGATAGTGTGATGGCGATTTTTGGCCTGGTAAATACAGAACATTAGGATGTTTCTTAATTCAGTGACATAGTGGCCTCGGAAGAAAAAATCCGAGTACTCCAAATAAGAGGCGTACTTATTACTTTATGGTTTCTAGTCCAGATGCTCCTCTACCACTAGGCTACTAGAGACTCATGGGAGCTAAGGCCATTAAACTAGGTTCAAGAAGGCTAGTAACCAGAACGTTCTGGGTTCGACTTCTAATGGGAGTATTAGTCGGACTTTTTTCGAGCCGCCTGTGTGTACCGCTTCAGTCAAAAACAAAGGGTTACTTCCCAAATTTTTAGTCAGCGGATCAGAAGAAAAAAATCTAAGTTCTCTCAACAGGAGTCGAACCTATGACCATCTGGTCACTAGTCCGGATGGTTTCCACTGCCGAGCTACAAAGAACTAATAATAATAATAATAATAATATTAATAATAATGATTTCTTTAGCGCCATATCCGTAGGCTCATGACATGGCGCTTTCAACTGAATATTTCAAACCGAAAATTTTGTAGATTAAAAGAAATTTACATCAATAATAAAACACAAATGTATAACTGAATACAAGTTAAAAATTCTTATCTGCAATTAAAATTTAAATTTAAAGTAAAGATTAAGGATTAAAATTCTTATTGAATGAGAAAGTCTTTATAGAGGTTTTAAATTTTGAAATGTCATCATAATTACGTATGGGTTCTGAAAGTGAGTTCCAAAGGTTCCAGGCCACCTGTTTCAATGAATGAAAAATATCCTTCTCGTGTATTCAACAGGTTTAAGGTTTACCATCACATGTCTATCATTGCGCAAAGACAAATAGCTTTCTGTTCAACGTAGTTATAGTTTTATGTCATCTTTTTCAGAGAGACGAAAGTAGCAATGCATAACGCCGCACAAAAAATGTGGCCGATCGCGTTCTTCCTGTGTTTTGCGGTCCTGACAGTTGACTGCGAGAATTCCGGTATGTCAAGAACTTTGCTTATTATAAACTTGCTTCTTTTTTACTAGTGCACAGCAAGATGTAAAATTGGATCTGTTAATCTTGGATTAGAACAACTGTACAAGACGTTCAAACAACATATAGATATATAATTTTTTTATTTTGGTTGGGGGGGGGGGGTGGACTAAGCATGAGGAAAATACTTAGAAATTAGCGAATGGCCACACTTTCTGTGTGCTCGCACCCGCACTCTTCGGCATCTTTTTTTTTTTCCCTACTGCTGTGTTACGCCTTCAGCAAATCAGATGATGGTGTCTATCTTCACACCAAAAGCGATGGAAACCTCTTCAACCTTGCGCGTCTCCGAGCAAAGACTAAGGTTTGGAAAGTACTGATAAGGGAGATACTGTTTGCAGACGACGCTGCCGTAACCGCACACACTGAGGGTGCTCTACAGTGACTCATCAGCTCCTTTGCAAACGCTTGTAGCTAGATTGGTCTCAGCATCAGTCTCAAGAAGATAACATCCTTGGCCAAGACGTCAGCAGCATCCCAAGCACCTCCATCGGCGACTACACTCTCGAGGTGGTAGAGGACTTCACTTATTTATACCTAGGCTCAAACAATCTCCAGCAACCTTTTCCTTGACACTGAACTAAACAAACGAATTTGCAAAACAGCAGCAGGAGGAAGAGGGTCTGAGATAACTCTATGTTGACAATCAGCACCAAGATAATGGTGTATCAGGCCTGCGTGCTTAGCACGATACTCTATGGTAGCGAGACCTGGACCCTCTACTCCCGACAAGAGCGCAGACTCAACACCTTGCCTCAGAAGGATTTTGGGCATCACCTAGCAAGACCGTGTCCCAAACAAGGATGTCTTTGCACAGGCGCGAGTAGCTGGCCATGTAAGCCGTATGGACAACTGAAGAATTCCCAAGGACATACTCTATGGCGAGCTTGCCACTGGATCTAGATCGGCAGGAAGGTCTTACCTTCGCTTCAAAGATGTTTGTAAACGCGATCTGAAGGCAGGCAATATCAACACTTCCGTTTTTGGAAGTTTACGTGCCTTTTCAAGTTTTTTAAAAAAGACAACAACAACAATAACATTCCGATTGATGAATATGTGCATTCTAGGCTATTAACAATGTGAAGTTATGTGGTTCCTCTCTAGTCACATTCCCTCGCGAATAACCTCAGAGAGATTAACTTACGCCGACTTGACAAGAACATTACTTTTATTTTCATGCTTAGGGTATGAAACTATTGGATGTTACAGGGACACATCAAACCGAGCAATCGAGCCCTTGGAAGGAAAGGATTCTATTTTGGATGGAGCATATTGGTCTCGGAAGAACCCCATCGCAAAGTGTGCCCAGGCTGCAAGAAGAGCAGGTTATGGCATGTTTGCTATTCAAAATGGAGGCTGGTGCGCGGCCAGTGCTACAGCGGTGAAGACGTTTAACAAATATGGAAAGTCTGAAGCTTGTAGATCTGATGGCGAGGGCGGGCCATGGGCTAATCAAGTTTATGTCATCAAAGGTAAACTAAAGTATCTTCCTTGTGATAAGGGAGACCTTAATATTATATGCTAGTTTCAAAATGACTTAATGATTCACTGTCACCAAAACGATGTCAACGACAACGAAACGTAGTAGAAAAAAATTAGAAAGCAATTCTCATATACTCTCTTAAAATGTACATGTATCAGCAGTAATGTTATGTTTTTAATAAAATTTTAGCATCCATTGGATGCTACCTGGACAAACCAAGTCGAGCAATTCAACCCTTGGAAGGAAAGGATTCTATTTTGGATGGGGCATATTGGACTCGAAAGAACCCCATTGCAAAGTGTGCCGTGGCTGCAATGAGAGCGGGTTACAGCGTGTTTGCAGTTCAAAATGGCGGCTGGTGTGCGGCCAGTGCTACAGCAGCGGAGACGTTTAACAAATATGGAAAGTCTGCAGCTTGTAATTCAGATGGTGAGGGCGGACCATGGGCTAATCAAGTTTATGTCATCAACGGTAAGACGTTGTCTCGATGTAGGTCCCTCAGTCACTTAGAAGAGACACACGCCATTGTATGCTATCAGTTGCCAACCATCCAGTAAATGTGCTTTTTTTTTTCTGAGCAAACAACTTTTTCTCATTGTAAAGCAAAAAAGGTAACTATGATGTAGAACTGGCACTTGATAACTATGAAAAGTAAGTATAAACTAAAATATGACATGACTCATGATCAAATAAAAGTAAAGGATCTCACCAGACTATTCTTAAATTCACTCTATTTCACCTTCTCATGAGCATCAGCTCCAAGTATTCGAAAGTTTTATTCTGTGTCCGTTTTTTATCTCCTTTTAGGGTATGGATCCATTGGATGCTACAAGGACACCGGAAACCGAGCAATTTTACCCTCGGAGGGAAAGGATCCTATTTTGGATGGGGCATATTGGACTCGAAAAAACCCCATTGAAAAGTGCGCCGTGGCTGCAATCAGAGCAGGTTACGGCATGTTTGCAGTTCAAAATGGTGGCTGGTGTGCGGCCAGTGCTACAGCACCAAAGACCTTAGTACAAGTATGGAAAATCTACAGCTTGTGGTTCTGATGGCGAGGGTGGATCGTGGGCTAATGACGTTTATGTAATCAGAGGTGAGACAGCTAGTGTTTCGATGTACACATCACATTATTAGAGACATCACATGCCACCAGTAGCTAACCATAGTGTCTTTATTCTTCTTTCTGAAGCATCAGAAGAAATATCATCGTAAATTTGTAAGGTTGTGGGTTGAGTTTGTTGTCGGTCCTCTCCCATGCCCCGGAAGGATTTTCTTGGGTACTCCGGTTTTTTTCTGGACTCTCCTAAAATGCATTTCCTGCGTTCCCTAGCATTGGTTAATAAGGGTCAAATATATATTTGAGAAAAAGAGAAACCCCTGACAGTGTATAACGCTAAAATTCAGCAAGTAAAATTAAAAATTAATCCTTTTTATAGGAAAAATGCAAATTTTGAAAAAATGGCTGTCAAATTTCAGTTGCCATAGAATTTAACGTATGTTGACATAGCCATTACGACGACCTTCAAGAAAAGTCGTTAGTCATAGCTCGTGCGGCTTTTTAATGACCTTTGTTTATTAAGGATATGAATCCATTGGATGCTACAAGGACACAGGACATCGTGCAATCCACCCCTTGGAAGGAAAGGACCCTGTTTTGGATGGATCTTATTTGAGTCGGAAAAACCCTGTGGAAAAGTGTGCCGCAGCTGCAATGAAAGCGGGTTACGGCATGTTTGCAGTTCAAAATGGCGGCTGGTGTGCGGCCAGTGCAATAGCGCCACAGACTTTTAACAAGTATGGAAAGTCTGCAACTTGTAAGGATGACGGCGAAGGTGGACCATGGGGTAATCAAGTCTATGTGATCAATGGTAAGACTGTGTTTCGAGGCACGCCTCCAATCTGAATTTGATGATGAGACATGAGCCATTTCATGCTAACAGTTGCCAAGAATATTGTAAATGTTTTTATTTTTTACACAACCAACTTTTTCTCACAGTTATTTAATTCTGAAGGTAACTATGGTGTAACATATCGTAATGTAGAAGATCTTAAGGCAACAAGGCACGACAACTATGATAAATAACCATAAAGATAGCCTGGTTCCCCATCAGTGAAAAAGTCCCGGAACGCGTAACTTTAAAAACGTAAGACCATTCTCATACA
Source organism: Porites lutea (assembly GCF_958299795.1). Classification (NCBI taxonomy): domain Eukaryota; kingdom Metazoa; phylum Cnidaria; class Anthozoa; order Scleractinia; family Poritidae; genus Porites; species Porites lutea. The sequence goes on from NC_133202.1 coordinate 52,913,830, forward strand.
CTGATATCTGGGGGCGCGATCCATTCAACCAAACTTTCCGGAAATTTCGGTCCAAAACTCAATGGATCGGTTCGGTCCCACCGGAAAAGTTTCGAAAAAACGGGTCCACCTTTTGAGGTGGTCCTCTTTTCCCGGTCGGACCGGTTGGAATTTTGGTTGAATTGATCGCGCCCTGGATGTTTTATCCTGTGTTTAGTTTTGTATTCAGGATATGAATCTATTGGATGCTTTCGGGACAGGCCAAGTCGAGCGATCCAACCCTTGGAAGGAAAGAGTTCTCTTTTGGATGGAACATATTGGACTCGAACGAATCCCATTGCAAAGTGTGCTGCAGCGGCTATAAGAGCAGGTTACAGCATGTTTGCTGTTCAAAATGGCGGCTGGTGTGCGGCCAGTAGTACAGCGGCGAAGACGTTTGACAAGTATGGAAAGTCTACAGCTTGTAAGGATGACGGCGAAGGCGGACCATGGGGTAATCAAGTTTATGTGATCAAAGGTAAGGTAGCGTTTGGATACACGCCAGACATTATTTAGATGAGAGACATCAGCCAGTGCAAAGAGCTAACAGTTGCCAAGCATCTTAAAAATGATTTTCCTTCGTATAAAACCTGGCTTTACGCTAATGACAGGGTTCACCATCAGATAATTGACAGAAAAGTTAACTCTGGAACCATTTTCGTAAACTCTCATTAAACCCTTAAGAGCACCAACTCTCAAAATTTAAATGCATATCTGAAATTACAGGGTCCGCGCAGAAGTTCCCGAAGGGCGGGGACCACTGGATTCAACTGCGCATGCTAAGGAAAGTGGGAGTTGGGGTAGGAGGTCCGAGGACGTCTTTGTGGGTTCAAACGGATCTAGCTGCTACAAAGAGAGTTAACAGGATCTTTGCAATAGAATGAACAACCTAAGCGGTTGCAAAAGAACCTGAAAATTCAGGCTTGACCGGGAATCGAACTCTTGGCCTTTGCGATGACCGGACGCAACGTTCAGATTTCTCTTAGCAAAGAAGGAATTGATAATTATTGTCGGAAAGCTGAATCCATTGCGTTTCCACTTTTGGATAAAAAGCTTGATATTCCCGTACTTAATTGTAAACTGCAATGTCTATAAACGTGCACACTTACAGACATTTTATAAACCCATAATATGTCTGTAGATTTGACCACATTTTGCGAAACTAAATCGCATCAAATGTCTATGAAATCCTAATGTTTTCCTTGTAAGATTCAATCAACATTTAGAGAAATTTTAAACCTTTCCACCTTTTAAAATGTGAGCATAGTCCTTATGAAATACTCAAGGAAAAAACTCTGTATAATAGATAAGATAAAATGTCAACAAAATCTTCGTAAATTTAACAAAATAACTGTGGAAAAAGTTAATGAAGTGTTGAAAAAAAGGGTTTTTACATGCAAAGGATGTTTGTACAATATACTCTGAGAACTACAACTAAACTGTGCAAAATGTTTCTATTTTTTTTTTCTATAAAAATAATAACAATCGAAGCAAAACAGGAAGAACACAAAATCCCAACAAAACGTATGCAAAAAGTGCACAAAATGTTTGTAAATGTCCATAAACAAAGTACACATGTCTTAAAAAACTTAAGTACTTTATTTTAATTTTTTTCCAAGTGTTGACATAATAAATATTTGTTTCATTATTACGACAAAGAATTGAATACATACATATAGAAACGATATTTTACACAAGGTACGTGTAAAGTTCTCCAGTCATCGGATATATTTAAGCAAAAGAAAACGTTTTCCGTGTTTGCATAGCCTGATATAAACACGAGAGGGGTTGGGAGAATTCTCCCAACCCCTCGAGTGTTTATATCAGGCTATATATGCAAACACAGGAAAAAAGTTTTCTATTGCTTTTATTAGATAACTTTCCCGAGAAAAACGTAAAACTCTTTGTTATGGCAATGATTAAAAGAGAAATTCTTACCAGTCGCAAAGTCGTGTACACGAAGGCTTTCACGCTTAATCACTTCTTGTTTTGCAAAAAGATGCTTTCCAAAACACGGATTTTTCTCGATTAAAATGCCAGCTTAGCGAAAAAAAAAATTGACATAGCTTGTTTGTAAAGATTTTCCAAGTTTCAGCCGACGAAGGAATGGGTAAATAAAGTAAACTTATCGAGTTTTGAACTCAAATTTTTTTTCAAATTTGTGCTGGCGTGATTAGCGCGCGAAAAGCAAAACATCTTGACGTCACAACCATGTTTACATACTCTCATGCAAACACTCCTGTCGGCCAATCAGACCGCGCGTACTATGTTAGTTATTTTATATATATAGTAAGTCGCACATGAAAAAAAAAAGAAAACAAAAACATCAAGACACTTCTTCACAAGTCTAATTCTTGAATAATAATGAGAGAAGTTTATAAATTATCTAAAGAAGAGGCATTCTTCAAGTTCACATGCCGGAGGGAAATGGTTTCCTCAAAGCGGAAGATTATATTATTTTTTCCACCTTTGCTGAAAGTTATTGATTGAGAGAAGTTATTTTATCCGCAATTCTAAGGCATTTTCCAATCTTTAAGCAGCGGCTAATTCATAGGATTCATGTGCTGAAGACTTATTGTGGACAAGACTGAGAACCAGATCCTTAGTCTATTATCAAAAACTGAATTTCTTTAATGACGAACTTTAGGAAAGAATATACTTTTTTGCATGACACAAATGGGGGGGGGGGGGGGTGGTAAGGCCCTTTGCTCCCTCCCCCTGCGCAGGCCCTGGTCTTATATCAAAGTTTCTTTTATATTCAGGGTATGAATCCATTGGATGCTACAGGGACACCGGAAACCGAGCAATCCTACCCTTGGAAGGGAAGGATTCTATTTTGGATGGGAGATATTGGACTCGAAAGAATCCCATTGCAAAGTGTGCCGCCGCTGCAAGGAGAGCAGGCTACAGCATGTTTGCAGTTCAAAATGGTGGCTGGTGTGCAGCCAGTGCTACAGCAGGGAAGACGTTTGACAAGTATGGAAAGTCTACAGCTTGTGGATCCGATGGCGAAGGCGGACCATGGGCTAATCAAGTTTATGTTATCAAAGGTTAGTGTATAATATCTAATTAAGTTGTCCTTATCTAACTGCAGACTTTACTATTATGGTAAACTATGAAAAGGAATTTACTCACAAAAGTTTCAACAAAAAACGCGTCAGGCAATCCTCAGTCACTCCTTCAAGAGATATCAGCTTTGATATTTTAACTTTGATTAAATTTTAGCATCTATTGGATGTTACAAGGACACCTCAAACCGAGCAATCCAGCCCATGGAAGGAAAGGATCCTATTTTGGATGGATCATATCTGAATCGGAAGAACCCCATTGAAAAGTGCGCCGTGGCTGCATCTAGAGCTGGTTACAGCATGTTTGCGGTTCAAAATGGTGGCTGGTGTGCAGCCAGTGCTACAGCACCAGAGACCTTTGACAAGTATGGAAAGTCTACAGCTTGCGGTTCTGATGGCGAAGGTGGACCTTGGGCAAATCAAGTTTATTGTATGGCTAATTGCTGATCTGTTACTGGCTCTAGATGAGCCTTGTTTCGCACAAGAGTGTACACCTCACCGTAGCTGAAATAAATAGAATAAGGGCTACATGGGACAGCCAAAACAGTGGTCGCTCCACTGTTTAACGTAGGTCAGTTTATACTAGCATAGAGCTAATGTGGAGAAATGTAAACTTTAGGAGTTTGCTTCCTTATATGCTGAAATAAAAGGTTGTGCTGATTTATGTTGTTTTTTCTTTGCCTTGTTTATAAGATTTAGAAGACACGGAATATGTTATATATAACATTTTAAGGTCCCCTTCCTTGAATTATGTTACTTTCAATTTAAAGTGCTACTCCTTGTATTTCGCAGGGTTTAAGTGGTTAACACTTTACGGTAATCGGCAATTGCAAAACATGTCCCACTTTTAGCACCGTATTTTAGGCCTATTCAGACCTGGTTGGCCTCTGAGCCCAAAACCGCCCAACCCGCCCCCTTCTTCTGCTCTCTTTAATCTTTGCTACTTTTTTTTTTTTACTACCAAACTTAGAGACTTTTTCAAAATTTTACTTGGAAACACTTTATTAGAGAGCTTAAGCAGCAGACATTCTTGAGGTCACGAGCGCCGACCAGAAATTACTCGCGCCAGTGTGAATATATATGAGATCAGTCAGTGGAACACTTGATTGCAGAGTGGGAGGTCGCGGGTTTGCATCAATACTCAGGGTCTTAAAATGACAGAAAAATGAAGCTTCTACTTTTGCCCTGCTACAAATGGCTAAACCTTCGCGTGGCTAGGATGACCACGTAAAATGGCGGTCCCATCTCCAGTATGAGACGTAAAAATAGTGTCCCCAATTAGGAGGGTCTCAATGGAGTTAACCGATAGGCGTAAAACGACCAAAAACTTAGCCGATAGCCGTAAAAACAGAAAAATTTTAACCGTTAGCCGTAAATAGGGTAAAAAAGAGTTAACCGTAAAAGAAATTGTTCCCTAGAGTTGTTAATTTTAAGGAAGGTGCTAAACCCACTAATGGTTGCGTTATTTATTTCCCGGCTACTTTGACTCCGTATGCACGTTAGGCCGAGCGCTTTTTAGTTGTGACCTAGACCTAGGCTCCATTTCCGCCACTATCTCGACAGTCCGGGCCACAACCACATCTGGATATATGATGACGTCACCCACATTTGCAAAATGGCGCCCATGCCGAGAAACACGAGGGAAGGTCACTTCCTGGCTCTTTGCTGCTCCTAGAAGTGTCCTTTCCCCATGCTACTTTGAGGCTGTGACTTTAGACAATGAGAAATCAGGGGCGTGAAGAAAAAATGCCGTCCGATGAACGTTTGTGCATTCTTGGGAGGTAAAACGACCGAACACGAGAGTTTTTCAACCCAAAGAAATGCCCGACAAGGAGCAAAACATCGAAAAAAAGAAGGTGAGTGTCATTTTTTGGACCTTTGGAAAAAATTTTTTTGAAATCTACATAACATTTGCTTGTTGATGGTGGTCTGTTTGGTGTAGTGCAAAGCAGTTTTACATAGTCCTGTGCTTTTAAAGATGCAAAAGTCAGTTGCGCAGTTAACGTGCGAGTTTTTGTAACGCCATGTTTATTTTACGTTATTTTGCAGTCGGATGGAAAAGCACCTTGGTTTTTTGAAAAGAAGATGCCGTTTGTGTGGGAAAACCTTCTCTAAAGTCAAAACTGTCCAGAACTGCGACAAAACAGCGTTTCGAAGGGAACTTTTGAACTTCTTTGGCGTAGATATTGGGCTGGACTCCAGAGAAATCCATCCACAGAAAGTGTGTTCGGCTTGTAGGAGAGTCGTTTATCATTTAAATTCGGATAACTTGGACCCCGAAACCGATGACATGGTAATACGAGTAAGATAACTGCATCTTCAAGTTTAAACAATAGAAAATTACATTTGAAACTCTACTTGTAAATGACTGCCTTGTCGCGAGTTCAGAAAAGTGAAAACAACAAGAATAGCCCCAAGCGAGCCCACATCGTAGGATAGCTTTGAATAAAAAAATCATGACTGAAATGATGATGGTTGATTAATCACTGTCATGAGATAGTATGCAACAGTGCAAACCAGTTTCCCACTTATATAATTTTCGATTACTGAATTGAAATGTCAATGCTGACAATATAATAAGAGCAATGGTCATCCCTGGATAACCCTTTCATTTCAATGAAATAAATGTACACAGATTTAGGTACATAAAAAAAGGCCTGTATTTTCGATTGCTCATATAATTTTTTATTTTTTTTTTATTTGTTACTTTACTTTGCCTTAGGGTTATGACATGCAAGGTGGAAAATGTGAAGAATGGCTGAAAATACACTTTAAACAGGACACCAAATGATCGATCTTACAAAACTGTTCCATATTTCATAATTACAGTCAAACCCCATTGATATGGACACTGAAGGGGCCATAGGAAGTGTCTATATAACGGAGGTTTCCATATCAAGCAGGTCCTGTTATAAAAGTCAAAAATACACTTTTTTATCGAAATACTGAAGCATCACACCTAACATCTAGTTATTCTTAACATCTTTTATTGCTAGTGCAATAAAAGTGAATGTTGGTACTGCAATGCCAAGTGAGAATGTGACTAAACTAGAATTGTATCCGTCTGTAACTCATATTACAGTCGTGGTATTCCTATCTACCGTAAAACTACTATATCCTAGGTAGTAGACGCATGGTATTATGAAACCTCTCATGCCAAAAAAACTACTGTGATGCTGTACTAGCCCTGCATCCCAATGTGACACATTCCTTTGAGATTTAGAACCGCATCAGTCGCCTCAACTGATGCACCCCCTTAATAACAATAATTTAAAGGAACAAATTTTTTAAAAAAATATAGAAATATAAATATATATAATATTTTCTTGTCTTGTGAAAAACCATTTTATTAAATATTTTGACACAAACAATAGTAAAGTCTGCACATCTATTTCATTTGTCAAAGCTGTTTTTAAAAATACAATTGTCAAATTATGTTTACGTCCCCTCAGTGACTATTTAACAGCTATTAGAACACGAATACGTCCACTTGCATTATTTTCATCCGCAATGGGTTTTTGCAATTTGCAATAAGTAAAGACAGAAGTTCGTTAATGACTGCTTACGACTCTTCACGAGTGCAATTTCTACAAATTTTATTTATTTCTTTGGCCTTCGCATATTTCCAACATGTGTGACGATTCAATATGCTGGAAATTTTTTTACAGCAAGAATAATTAGCATTAAGATTATCATTATCAATCCGGCTTCGATCGAAATTCGATTTTAGCGCGTATGGTATTGCGCCCGAAGTAGAATAGAACAGACTTCTCCTGGTCGAAGCTGTGCTCGCAGAAATTACTCCAAACAGGACTTCCTAAAACCTTTCCACTTAAAATGTATCACGGTATTCAAATTCCCTATTTTTCCAATTCGATCGGAGTCGTCGAGTTGTTTCTGGTCTCTTGAAATATTATAGGAAATCCACGGGTGTTTACAGAAAGCGTTCTCGATCATTAACATCTCGATAATCGTAAATCGAACGCTATGACGCATAAAATAATCTCGATTAATCGGCTCCGTATTGCTGTTACTTTTCTTCAAGGTACATTCCACCCAATGCACTCGACAGCTATTCGCTTCGAAGTTTCCCTGTTCGACATTTCTGTCGAGCTTAGTCCTTTCGCGGTCAAGTCAATGTTTTGGTTGAGCTCTGATCCAATCAGATTGCAGGAAATTACATATCCAGATCTGGTTGTGGCCCGGACTGCTCGGGGAACTAATTTTTTCCATAGCGAAAATCTGTCTTCACGCTGGGGATTAAAATTAGCGATTTTCAGGAGGTCGTGCCTTCGAAATACTGGTGAAGCAATACCCACAGATATCACTGTTTGTAAAACAGGTTGCCGATAAACAATAATCCCTGCAACAATTCCCTGTTTTTCTATGACGCCACGGTATACATTGCCGCCTACTCCTTGTTTGGCTTCTTCCCACGCAATCTCAGTCAAGGCATTTGGGTGGCGTATCTGTGAAAAGAACTCGCTCGGACCACGTGACCCAAAACGCATTAGCCGCGCGGAATAATGAGGCCTATGGACAAGCCAACGCCAGACAGTCGTTCTGTACAGTCCTTCGCTATTATATCATTAAAAACACTGGACACTGGTATTTTTTCATCGGCCGTTTTCAAACTAGAACTAGAAATGGATTATCCATCTGAGACTAACCTGTGTACAGTCGCCCCCTCCCCCACAAACACCCCTTCTTCGATTTTTTCTGAGGGGAGGAGGCGGCTGTACATAGGCTAACTGAAACGGATAATCTGAACGGATAAACTGTCTGTCAAATTGACGGATAAAGTCAGGCGGATTGTTCATTCAAAATTAAAACCAATCCATTTTCAAATTAAGACGTACAGTACATCTGATGCGAATTATCAAACGGATAACCCATCTCACTCGAATAATCGGTCTCTAGCATGAAAACAGCCATTTCTGTTATAAATGAATGTCGCGCCCGGCCTTGAGTTGTGCGTTCGCGTGTCTGCTTTTGCTTTTTCCCAAAGATTATTTTTAAATTGACTATTGACATTTCTATGCGTAAAATAATATTAGAAATGGAATACTTTATAAAAAGTATGATCTATCACATGCTAAAATTTTTCAAGAAGAGTAGCTTCAGTTTTAATATCTCGAGATGATCCTAAGACCTCTATTTCGCTTTGAAGATAAAAAAAATACAGGTTTATTAATATTTAACTTCTTGAAACAAAAGAAGTTAATTTTTAACTTTTTTGTCAACCGAAACTGAAAAAAATTAATAGATAGCCGTAAAAGAGCCAAAATTTTAGCCGATAACCGTAAAAGACACCCCCCCATTGAGACCCTCAATTAGTACTTTCGTGCTTAATACATTGACACTCAAATAGAGTGCTTTTCTTTGTTTTTTTTTTTTCGTCTCGAATCACTTGCACAGCAGTGGTCTTCCCGTGAGTCATAAGTTTAAAAAGAGTATTACATGACCTTTTGGTACTATTTTCAAAATAGACCATCAGAATGTTCTGCATGAACTGGGAGCTGCAAGGTACACGTAGGAAAAACTAAACATTTGCTTTACTACAATACCTTTCTCCGAAACAATGCAGGCAGAAATGTTAAGATAAGGCCAACCCCCTTTTTTTTTCGTGTTGCGTCGAATGCGTTTCCTGGTGTTAGGTCAGTCGGTCGGTCGGATTGAAAAAAAAAAAAACCTAAAAAAAAAGTCACAAGAAGTCGAAGTTAACATTCACATATTTGGATTAACAAAATGCACAGTATACTGTAAAAGTGTTCCTGTTTTTGTTCCTGTTTTATTCTATGCTGTTACTATGCTCATTTTTTCAGATTAAAAGAATTATTTCAAGTGAAAAATGGTTTAACTACGTCGTTACTTTTTTTTTGGTTTTGGAAAATGCCAAAAATTTGGGTCGTTCGGACGACGCTAGACGGAGAAAAAAAAGAGGATGGCCTAAATTCTCAACTATCCAAAATTTCCCCATCTCTAAATATTATTGCAACCTCCTTTAGTTTGATTTTACTTAACGCGAACAATATCGTTCCTTTGTGTCTCAGCCCGGATCAGGGTGATTGATTCGTTTAACGAAATGAAACGAGAATATTTAACAATTATTCCTCGAGCCCGAATGGGCTCTGAGTCAATATAATAAAATCCAACTAGTTGGTCAAAAATATCAAGAATAAAAAAAAAATTAGTTGGTGACCAATGTCTAAAAGTAAACTGCTAAATGGTACCGAAACCAGCTTTAGGCGCGCACTGATTTTTTGTGTTAAAGAGAGAATTGTGGGTAGGAGCAAAAAAATTGGGAGGGGAGGGAGGGAGGGGGTAAGATAGTAATTCTGTCTACATCCACTTCTGCACAAATACCTAACCACAAAACAAGCACAAAAAAAAAAGAGACATAAGCAAACAACACACTAAACAAGCTATAAGACAGTGGAAGTTAAAAAAAGTTACAAAATGTTTGCTAACCCGGTTTTCATAACTCCAGGTAGAAATAATTTTTCTAATAATTGAATAATATTGGCCTTTTTGGAGCCGTTTTTGCTTAGTTTCTGGAAAAAAAGAATTTTTTACTGTTAGTATTAAAATGCCTAAAACGTAACTGTTTGATGTTACAAAGCCAAAAAATGAAGTGTTTACTGTTATCGAGGTAGAGTGCCCTTTACGAAAAAGGCATGATTTAAAACAAGAAATAACCAAAGGTTAGGAGTGCGGGCGACAACGATCAGAGGTCCAAACGCTTTTGATGTAACGCTGCGCTTTACACAAATTTTTGCAAGTAAGATCGATCATGGACATAAGTGTTCTTTGCTTAAGTTTCACCTGACAGATGATTAAAACATGCGTGATCTGAGCACGAGTGATAAAAGGTCCAAATTCCGTTATGAGCATTCCATTCATTCTTAGTGGAAGTCCAAACGAATGCTGGCTACATACATACGACGCATGCGTCATAACAAATTGGAGATTAGGATTGCGGGTTCCTCTTGTCGTCCGCAATAAACAAACTTCAAAATGTCCTCGAGTTTGTCAATCTTTCGGGATCAATCTGCACAGGTTCCCGTTTATTTCGAAATAGCAACTTGCTTACCGCTCATGAACATGTCGCGAATAGTTATATTGTACCTAGCCTGTACATCTATTTCCTTTCCCTTTACTAAGAACAGTTACGAAGAATCTACACCTGGTAATAAGAACCAAAAAGCGAGGTACAGCTGGAGGAAAGCAAACCCAGGAAGAATGTCAACATCCGGATTGCGATAAGCACGTGGCTAGGGACTCCATTTAACAAACTTATTTAGAGACTGACCCAAAATCCCACAAAATTTACGTCAGAATCAGGCCCTTTGGCTAATAATTTAATTTACCAGCACCAAATGTTTGTCCTATTAACGAAAATGCACAACGGGACCATTGTATTACACATAAACTGCTATTTTAACTGGAATTAACAGTGTTATATTCATTTTGATAAAAAATAGTGTTTTCTCAAGTTGATATTAAGTATAACCGATTGATTGATTTTGAGAAAGTTTTTATCTATATCGAAGTTAACTACAGTATGTTAAAGTTTTAAGCTTAATTGTTAAATTGTAGCTATTTTCTTGCTACTTTCTTTGATAAGATAATGTTTTAAAATAAGCGTTTTGAATGTATTGAATGTATTTTTAATTTTCTTTTTATTTATGTATTATTTGAGAAGAAAACTCTTTTACTTTTACTACTTTTTGTAATAACGATAAAATTGACACGATGATCCGCTATTAACTTGAGTCCAAGCCATTCCTACATTTCGTTTGGGATCATTTGCGGTCCAAGCTGGGGATCATTTGCGGTACTGTACAGTGTCGAACGAAACAACCTTAAAATCGGTAAAATTTGCTATTTTCAGCTACAATAACGACAATGAATGATTTTCCAGTAATGTGAGACTTAGTTATGAGCACAGGATTATGGGATCGCCAGGGGGCAAACATTGAAAGTCGATACAAAGAAATGTATGGCTTGGAGCTGTTTCTCCGTTAAAAGCAGTGTCTTTGGACAGAGAATGCCGCATTTTGCACAGGGTCCAGAGGAGTTTCATGTGAATAAATAAATTACTTATTTAAAGTATCACCTTGAAAAATGTATATACCTGCCGCTTTAATAGCATGATTAATTAGCCTTGAATGGGATCTTAATGAATCTACTGTAAACGATTTCTTCGCTTCTTATCTGACCCAGATCGACTTCGTTCAGGGGGGGTTGGTGAACTCGTCAATCGCTCCTATAGGGATCGCGCGGCGGATGATCTTGGCCGTCGTGACGTCACGAGAAATTTATCCCGGGAACTTTAAATGGTTTCATCGAGTGAAATTGTTTCGTGGTTTCAAGTGGTAAAAGTCGAGACGTTGCGATGAAACGACCGAAGGTGTGTGTTTATCTATTAATGCTATATAGTAAAATTGCAATTTATTCTAGGAAAGAGCATTTCCATCCTAAAAAATCAAGAACTTCCCGAGATCGACCAGATGGTACAACTCATACCGGGGCGTCTTTAGAGACGCATAACTAAAGAGCCCAGCAGAATTTAGTCTAGAGAAAAACAAATGACGTCAATATGGTATAGGTCTCTCAATTGGTGATAGAAGTGAGTCATCTAGTAAGTTAGCAAAAATGATCAGTGGGATAAAAGTCGCAAACCTCAGGGCTGTTTACAAAAATTGCGAAAGTGGCGTGGACAGGTCACGAAACATAGCGTCATGATGTTCATACTAGACTATCAAATTGTGTAAACAATTTAATATATAGATTTAGCCACGGCTAAAAGCGAAGCTCTGGTCAATAATACTTGTAAACAAAAAAAAATAAATCTTGTAATGCTAAACGGGGAGGGCAATGAAAATGGCATGAAGATCAATAGATCTAATTAGTAAAAAAAAACAAATTGCACGTGCAGCACACTTTTTTTCTAATTAGCAAAAAAACAAATTTGCACGTGCAGCACGCCTTTTTGTCTTTCAGTTGCCGTTGTTTTGCACAACTACAGCGCTGTTTTGTAGGACTAAAACGTCAAACTTCCTAGTTACACATTATTTTTATGGAGGAATTGTCGTATGTGCTTACTCAACATTTTGTCTCCTGTGTTCATGTTCGCTTTTATTTTTCACTGCCGCTTATTTACACCTTGCTGGCCGCCAGCATTTCTCATTGCCACACATCCGCTTTGAATTTTCATGTTTTTCTTCCTACAAAATTCGTCTCTTTTGTTTTTAATCACTCGCTCTAGCTCTTTCTCTGGAATCACGGCGAAAAAAACACGATTTTGTTGTTGTCTTTTTCTTCCTACAAGTCGGGGCGGCCATGCGAATTCTTTCCAAATAAAACCTTGAGCTGCATTTGGGTTGCCATACCTGTTGATTGAATTATTTTACATTGGTATGCCTGTGGTGCGGACGGACGGTCGGGCGGGCGGTCGGTGTACGGTCACGTGATTACCAAATTTTCTCGGATGGGTAGTTTACCACATTTCTTTACCCATGGTGCTCCGCTGCGCGCTGCGCGCGAGAGAGCTCCGCTATTAACACTAAACAAATGTAAGAAGCAAGTGTTTTTTTTTTATAGAATATGGGCTATGATCTTCAAGGGTTTTGAAAGGATTTCCTGTTTGAGTCAAACGTATCAAAATGTTAATAAAGCGTATTGAATCTAATCGTCGCGCGATAACCAAGGATATTATTAAAGCCTACTATATTGCAACTTTTCACGATAAATTACGATCATTTTGTCAAAACATTCATTGCTCATGATGGAGATAAGTTCACATTGCCTTTCTCTTTGCTTCTTCGCCCCACAAACAAAGGAGAACATGGTTTTTATCCTGTAAATAGTCAAACAGAATCTATCACTAGGGTAAAGTGCCGTGAGCTAAAGTTTTTGATCAACATCAACATTTTTAGGGCTTTATGCAGAGAATCCAGGAGGAGGAGACGTAGAAAGGATGGGTGTGTAGCTTTGCCTTAATCGCTTTACAGAGTTTTTTATCACCCAGCTTGTACAGTTTTATCACATGGCTGATGTAGCTTTGTGGTAATTTCTTGGTAGGCGTAACTTAGTAAAGACAATCATTCCATGACCATAGGTGTTCCATTATAACAGCTCTAAAGCCCCTCTTTAAAATTGTTGTTGTACTGTCTCTGCTAATATATTCACATAGCCTTGCCATTGCTATGGTATGATTACAGTTAGGTTGACAGGTATTCATTTAGCTATTGGTTTAAGATTAGAAACCAGTCTTTGGATTATCTTGATAGGTTGCTTGAAGTTACAAAAATTTATAATTCAAGGGAGAAATATTTTTTTACCGTTGCTTGGGGGGGGGGGGGGGGTGGTGTTTGTGGTTTAACTCACCTATATTAATGTGAAGTTTAATATCTGATTTAAGAGATGCTTAACAAATAATTAGGGATTTTAAGTGATAATATTGCCTTTATTGATTTATTTGTTTTGACCTTTGTATATACAATAATCTCTTTTTATCTGACTGATTTTATAATTAGGTGCTTCCTTGGTTGGGAATACTCTGTAGATGATGAGAAAAAAACATGCAGTGTATGATGGAGGAGGTGCTGCTTACTGGATGTCTGTAAAGATCTAGTATAATAGATTCCACAAAGAGAGTAGTGCGGTGCGGGAAGTGGAGAATGTTAGATGGAGTGGATTCCATGGAGCAAGAAGAGACCATAAAGGATATGAGAAATTAGAAGAACCAGTTTCCTTTTATTTTTTATATACTGAATAAATGTGTTTTCTTTCTTGCATAACAGGTCTGACTTAGACTTCTTTAACTTTTTGGTCTCTTCTAGAATTTGGTTACCCAAGCAGTCTAGCTGCCCTGCCATTAGTTGCAGTTGGGCAGCTACCCACTTGGCCTCTATTACTGTGTTTTTAATTTCTTTTGCTTTTTGTCTTAAACTTTCTTCTTTTCCTTTCAACCCTTTCTCTTCTCTTTCAATTTCCTTTCTCCTCTCCTCAATCTCAGTGGCTGCCAGTCAGCTCCTTACTTCTATTTCTTCTTCCAAGGATAGCTGTAAAAATGAGTAACCCACCTATAATAATCTGTCTATTATTGTTAACTTATCTTACCTCCGTCTCTACGATAATAAAATATGATGAGCTCATCCTTTAAAACAATAAGCATCCTATCTCAACAAACTGTTGAAAGCCTTGTTTCATCAGGTACGGGGAGGGGAGGTGAGGTAGGGTAAACGCAAATAAAAATAGCCATAGGGAAATGGGGCGGGTTTTGGAGAAAAGGCCTGTTTCCATACGTTTTGACGTCATTATGGTACGTACCATTTGGCTGAGCCCTATGTGCCTTTTGTTATTTTAAGATGCCTTTTGCTTTCCCAGAAAACCATGAGATTGGGAGTCTTGCCCTATCAGCACTTGGCTAGTGTCACCAGGGGACTTCTGTAAATTATATAAATGAGTTACAGTACTTTCTCATTTCATTTTTGTTTGTATAAAGCTTGTTTTACTCATTTGATATCTTAAAATTTGAGGCACAATTTGCTCTGCACAAACAAAGATATTAATGCAAATGTATATCATCATATCTCTGGGAGTATTTCAAATTTTTCCGCCTTTTATTTGAATGGTACTCAGCTCCTCATACAGACCTGCCAACCCCTGATAAAAGGAAAATCTGTAGACTCATGAAAAAAAAAATCGGGAGATTCTACAAAAAGTAGTGAGATTCTATTTTTTCCCGATCAAAATTAAACGACCCCTTTTCCATTAGGGGAATCAACTGTTTATTTTAATATATATTTAATATATGGTCCCTTATGTAACAAATTAGATGCTGCTTTTTCTTTGATGACTTTAAGATGCCAAAAAATAGGTTATCACTGTGACGAAACATACAGCAGAGTCATTTCTTTGGGCTAAGACAACTTCATGGCTAAAATAGTCAAAGCTTATCCAGGCACAAGAATTTCCCCACAAAATTTATGTTTTTTTTCAACAAGGTAATATTTCAATGTAGAATATTTCCCAGAAAACCATGAGATTGGGAGTCTTGTCGTGAGACCGTGAGAAAAGTTAAAAAATCGTGAGACTCGCGGCAGAATTGTGAAAGTTGGCAGGTCTGCCTCATATGACATTTTCTATCGAAACCTGTATGTAGTAGGAAGAAACTTTGTATTAAGTGGGCACTACAGCATTCTCTGAGGTGTCCACTTAAATTAAACAAGTTTCACTGTACATGTTTGACTCCATTCGCACTAACTATTGATGTGGAACGATATGAAATTGCTTCATGCATAACAGATGTACATGTTTGGAGCTGTATGTAAATCTTATTAATTTTTTTTTCCTATTTATGAAAACTTAATGTAAGCTTATAGGTATTACAGAGAAATATCCTTTGCTTCAACAAGATGGTACAACCTTCAAGTGTTAAAAAAATATATATTCCCGGTGTAATTATTATAGATACATAGTGTTGAGGGAAGTCTTTGGTTTCCTTTTTCTTAAAACCGAAAAATAATTGACTTACATTGTGCCGGCGTAACCGAGTCGAGGTCATCTGTTTATATCAATATTAAGCGCACTCGAATGGACTAATCATTTTTACTGCTAATTTCTCCCATTAAACATCAGGGACAATGTTTTCCACTATTGCTGACCTACCCTTCTGCCAAGTTTCGAATTTCCACACCAAACCGATTTTCTAAAGCATGCGATGTTAATATGCGATCATGCAAATTTCTGCGACAAATATTCAACTTGAAACAATTATCAACAGAATATTATACAATTAACTCTCCTTCTCGGAAAGAGCTGTTGCAACTATACTTTCCCTCTAACAGAAACTACTTTAAAGTTTACTTATCCCGAAAAGACAGCTTGAATAGGTGGTACTATTGGCATTATTGGAGATAACAGCAAAGTAATGAATACAATTGCATCAGTTCTGGGACTGTACCTTTAATAGCGGCTACGCTGGTACACTCGAATGGACTGATCATTTTTTCTGCAAGTTTATCTCAATTACCTTCAGAGACAATGTTTTCCAATAGAAGTAACCCACCCTTATGCCAAGTTTCGATGTTCAACACCTCACCGATTTCGAGAAAATGCGATATTACTGTGCGAACATGCAAACTTTTGCGGCACATTATTCCACCCGAAGAAATTGACCTAAACTGTTTACAGCGCTCATACGCGTTATTTTTCGGATTAATACACATTTCACTCACCTTTTCGGAAAGAGATGTTGGAACTGCTCTATCCTACCGTGACAAAACCATTTTGGAGCGTCAATATCCAGGAAAACCAACTTTAAAAGTAGCATTTGGAAATGGCAACGGCGCCATTTTCGAAAAACTCCTCGAAGTTGCGCGCTTCTCTCTTCGTGACGTCACGATGGCCAAGATCGCCCGGACAAACAAACTACCAAGTTCACCACTCCCCCCCCCCCCCCCCCCCCCCGCCCCGTGACTTCGTTGCTCGCCATTTTGAAAATCAATAACCGCAAGCCATATCCTCGCTGGCGCACGGAACGTCGCCCGAAAGGTGACCGAACGTGAGCGAGGCACGAAAAGCCGATCTTGCGAGCCCTCAGTCTCTTGGTTTGCGGTCAATAGAATGTGTAACGAAACTGTAACGCGATCAAAATAACTCATTTTTTCATAGGTTTTCGACGGGTTTTGATGTTTTAACGACAAACACATCTCCTCTGGACCCTGTGCATTTTGCCGTGATTTTATGAGAAGCGGAGGTGACTAATCTGGTGCTTTGAAATTGTAAGTTTCTGTGGGATCAATGCTATGAAGTCTATCGATAAACACTCTTTGCGTAAGGTCGACTGTGAAATTTACTGAATGGTCTCGAAATATATGGTACTAACTTAGGTATAAATGAGCGGGGAATGCGGACTCATTTAAGCCTTTCCAGTTGTTCTTACATGTGCTCATATTTACAACGAGTGTAATTACGCTCCGCTCAGCCGCGATCACAATGATCACAACGATCGAAGGTAAGCTTATGTATTGTCGAATTTGATATGTATTAAGTTTAAAAACAAAAACAACTTCCCCACATTTATATTGATTTCTTCTCGCCAAAAAAAAAAAACAAGCGAAATGTTTGGTCATGATCCAGAGTTCCCATCAACTTGGTATTTATTTTACACACTTGGTATTTATTTATTTATTTATTTACACACTCTGTCTGCTTTTGTATCGGAATACAATACAATATTCTTTATTTAACGAAGGTGACGTTATAACCCAATGAGTTATCTAACTTACGGCCTTCACAACAATACAAAATACACATATAAAAACAATGCCTAATCACTAATATACGACTACAACAAGCGAAAAAATAAAACTAGACAAATGTATGGTTTTAACAAGATATAAGATGATATAAACTAATTACCTTCTAATACAGTTACAATAAAGGGAAAAACGACAATCATAACACATTAATTCTTCAAGATGAGAAACTTTACTAGCAAACTTAGGGAATTAGATAAAGAGTTTATGCTTAAAATTATTTAATCTAGATGAATATATAGTAATTCAGTAAATATATTAAATTTCACTCTCAAACCTCACGCAAGGAGTGTTTATCGATAGAATTTATCGCATTAATCACACAGAAACTTGAAATTTCAACGCCCCAACATTAGTCACCTCCGTTTCTCATAAAATCACGGCAAAATTCGGCATTCTCTCTCCAAAGACACCGCTTTTAACGGAGAAACAACTCCACGCTATACATTTCTCTGTAGCGACTCGCAATGTTTGCCCCCTGGCGATCCCAGAAAATCATTCATTTTAGGTCACAGATAAATCGCGGTTGATTGCGAAAATATAGCCTGCGTGGCAGGCGTTCGAAAGGGAAGAGGAAGAGAATTAGGGCGCGAGACCACGCGCGTTTCTCTCGCGCCTAAAACTCCCTTTCCCTTCCCTTTCAAACGCCTGCCTCGCAGGCTAGCGAAAATAGGAAATCTTTCAATTATTCATTAAAATTTCCAAACATAAGAACGGTCGTGTGTGGGCTCTCTATGAAGTTATAGTAATAATACTTGTTTGAAAATAATTGGTCTGCCCCCAGGGCCTGACATAGGTGAGCTTTTGTTTGCATATGCAATGAGAAACAAGACCCGCTCCTTTTTCGTGCTTGAGAGAGATCATTTTACTAACAAAGATACACTTGATCGAACACTAATATTCTACCACGAGCTTCATTTTGCTCTGGGTCGAAGGTTCAAAATTCAGTGAGAAGCAACTTTCAGTTACTACTATCTCTGCGTTCACTAACCGGATTTTGGAAACAGTATATCATCAAGGTGAGGCCTTTTATGTTATGATTTTTTTGTGCGGTTTGTGTGACACAGATCAAATTATTACTCCTGACTGAGCAAACATGAAATCAGTTGAAAATTGTGGACTGAACCCATGGCAAAGTTTAAGTTATAACACCACAGTGGTCTATACTATATATGTTGTGGTGAGCTGCCTAAAAATTGAAAGAAAAGATATCGGCGTGTTAGTCATAGCTGTTAATTACGAGGAATAGACTTTTTTTCTCTATTTTTGTCAGCAATCGCAAGTAACGCTAGAAAAAATCTTAATTAAGTTTGCTTCAACAAATTAAATCTATACAATTTTACCCCTCTTGCAACTCGGAAACTATTCTAAAGACGATCTTACAACTTCCTTACGGTAGCTCAGATAAAAGAAGTGCGTTATACCAGGTTATACGACATTTTTGTATACAAATACTGCCAAATGAGTCTGACCGCAGCGTAAACCAAATCAGGTTTATGAGTAATCAATTCTATATTTCTCCAGGTCTCAAACAAACAAAGGTTTAAAAGTTTTCGGAGTCTTTTCAACTTGGAGTTGAATTAACTGTATCTTTTGAGTAACTGAAATTTATGTCAGTCTTGTCAGTCACCTCACTGGCGGAACACTTTATTTCATGACCGACGTTGTCTTATTTATTTATATGTTAGTGTAGGTTATGTCTCGAATATGTCATAGAAACGTGAGGAAGTTCAGATCAAGAAACAAGATTCGATTGGTGAAATGCTAACACTGGTAGAGACAACAAGCAAGACAACCCTGGATTTGCGTGGCGATTTTCACCTTTTATTTATCTATTTTCATTTTTTTTCGAAAATCAAATTCCTTTTCCATAGAACCTGAGTTTTCTAACGTGGTTATGACCATTATGTGCTCTTTTTCAGAAAGATGAAATTAGCAGTGCATTATTCCGCACGGAAAAGGTTGCTTATAGCGTTTCTCTGTTTTGCGGTCCTTGCAGTCAGCAGCGGGAACTGCGGTATGTCCACTCAGGCTGCGTACTGAATAAACTTACTACAAATTTACGAATTTATAGCAGGATAGGACTGGATCCGTTGATATTTCTTGAGTCAGTGACGTAAAGATCTTGGTGCTGATGCTCAATAATTAATGCACTTACTTGGAAGCTCAAGATTCGAACACCATAATCCCTCAGAGGCCGACACAAATGTAGCGTGCTCGATACAAAGCTCCCTAAATTTGGTTAAAAATTTACCGGAGTTTGACTAATAGTCGCGGGTCGCGGGTCGCGGGTCCAAAGTCGCGGTCGCGGATCCAATGTCGCGGTCGCGGGTCCAAAGTCGCGGTCGCGGGTCCAGTGTCGCGGCAGGGAAAAATGATTTGGGGTTCGAGGTAACAGCTGAGTGAAAACGGCTGATATGAGGGTCTCAATGGGGTGGTAGCTTTTACGGTTATCGGCTAAAATTTTGGCTCTTTTACGGCTATCGGTTAAATTTTTTCCAATTACGGTTAACAACAAAGTTAAAAATTAATTTCTTTTGTTTCAAGGAGTTAAATATTAATAAGCCTGTATTTTTTGTATCTTTGAAGCAAAATAAAGGTAGGTCTTAAGATCATCTCGGGATGAAATAAGCCATTCTTTTGAAAAATTTTAACATTTGATAGGTCATACTTTTTATAAAGTATTCCACTTCTAATATTATTTTACGCACGTACAAATGTCAATAGTCAATTTAAAAATAATCTTTGTGAAAAAGCAAAAAAAAGCAGACACCTAAACGCTCAACTCAAGGCCGGGGCACGACATTCATTTAAAACAGAAATGGCCGTTTTCACACTAGAGGCAGATTATTCGGGTGAGACTGGTTATCCGTTTGATAATTCGCGTCAGATAGGTAATACGTCTTTATTTGGAAATGGAATGGTTTTAATTTTGAATCAGAACAATCCTCCTGGCTTTCTCCGTCAATTTTGACGGACAATTTAATTGAAGATGGATTAACCATTTCAGATAGCCTGTGTACAGCTGCCACCTCCCTTCAGAAGGAGGAAGGGAGAAGGAGTGTCTGTGGGGGAGGGGGTTACTGTACACAGGCTAGTCTCAGTTGGATAATCCATTTCCAGCTCTAGTGTGAAAACGGCCAATGTAAAACAATTCCCGTGTCCAGTGTTTTCAGTGATAGCGAAGGACTGTAAAGAACGACTGTCCCGTTGCCTTGTCCGGAGGCCTCATTATTCCGCGCGGCTGATGCGTTTCGGGTCACGTGGTCCCAGCGAGTTTTTTTTATCAGATACGTCACCGAAATGCCTTGACCGAGATTGCGTGGGAAGACGCCGTAGCGTCAGAGAAAAACAGGGAATTGTGACATGGAATTCACAGTTATTATCGGCGACGTGTTTTACAAACAGTGACATCTCTGCGTGTTGCTAGTATTTCGAGGGAGGGCACGACCTCCTGAAAATCTCAAATATCAATCCCCAGCAAGAAGCCAGATTTTCGCTATGCAAAAAATTAGTGCTCCGAGAGAGCGGCGGCGGAAATGGAGCCCAGGTCTAGGTCAACACCTAAAAGCTAGGCGCTTGGCCTAACGTGCGTACGCAGTCAAAGTAGCCGGGAAATAAAAAACGCAACCATAAGTGAGTTTAGCACCTTCCTTAAAACTAACAAATCTAGGGAACAATTTCTTTTACGGTTAACTCTTTCTTACCCTATTTACGGCTAACGGTTAAAATTTTTCAATTTTTACGGCTATCGACTAAATTTTTGGCCGTTTTACGCCTATCGGTTAACCCCATTGAGACCCTCTGATATGAACACAATATAAAGGGAAAAACTCTTTTTTATGCACGATACTTCACGGTTGCCAATTTACAGGTTACGGATGTTAGAGTCAACAAAATAATGTCTCAAGAAAAGACCTAAAAAAAAGCTGGCCGACTTCTTTGTTCAACGCAAGTTTATTTTGTTTTCTTTCTATCGGGCCCAGTTATACTTATGCATAACAGTATCTGATAAAAAAGTTACCATAAGTTACCATGCTTTTTTCTTGTCGATGAATTGCTCACAAATGCTTAGGGGTTCATTTACTGAAAAATATGCGATACACTTCATAGACTACAGATTATAAACGTTTTTTGTTACAACAACTTAAAGCCTTTTTTTAAAAAAAGCGAACTCGGGTTCAAAAAGCTACGAGTCTATCGGTAGAAGAAACGAGAACTCTTATATTTAACAAATGTTTTCGACAAAACTGAAAGAAAATGTAAACAGGCGCATGAAACTTCATTCAAGCGGTATTCAAGGCATGAATTTAATATGGAAACAAGTAATAATCCACAGAAAGGAGTCTGTTCCTCGAAGCAAGATTTTCGCTTAATGCTTTTCTTTTTACAACTGAGACGGCAACCCCGAATGTTCAATATAACTTCTTGTTCTCTTCACCTAAATGGCAACCAGGACAACCTGACAATAGGAAGCCATTCAATGTGCGTCTCAGTCAAATCTTGAAAACATGCATCGTAAATAACCAAGTGAGTAAGTAGGTAAGGAAATAATAACGCCCGATATCATGAAGCTGAAAAAGAAAGTAAACCAGACACTGAAAACGGTAAGTTATCAACTCCACCAGAGCTAAGAAAAGACAATAAATTAGGTAAGTAATTCCAGATTCCAGGTACTGGATTGGAGTCTTTGTCAGTAGAACCAAGAGAATATGGTCTATTCTGTCTTGGTAGAACTTGGATTCCGGATTTCAATCGTTACTGGGAACAAACTCCTTTCTGTGGACAAGAGAGGATAAAGCTCGAGCTTTATCCCCTCTTGCTGTGGATTATTACTTGTTTCTATATTAAATTCATGCCTTGAATACCCACTTGAATGTACTTTACTGGCACTTAAAGCCCAACGTCTCTCCTCCTCTTTCCAGTTACTTGAGCAAAGAGTTTATTTTGGGAGTTTGCGACCAGGAAGTTTTTCAACAAGCGTTTTCTTTATTTTTGCCGAAAACATTTGTTAAAATTGAAACAGTTCTCGTTTCTTCTACCGACAGACTCGTAGCTTTTCGAGCCCGAGTTAGCCCTTTTTTAATAAAAGGTTTTAAGTTGTTGTAACGTATATGATTTATAGTCTATGAAGTATATCGCACATTTTTCAGTGAATGCATGCACCCCTAAGAATTTGTCAGCAATTCATAGACAAGAAGAAAACAATGGTAACTCAGGGTAACATTTTTTATCAAATACTGTTATGCATAAGTACATTCAAAGCTGAATTTATAGATAACTGGGCCCGATAGAAAGAAAACAAAATGAACTTGCGGTGAACACAAAAGTCGGCCAGCTTTTTCTTTTACATCTTTTCTTGAGACATTATTTTGTTGACTCTAACATCCGTAACCTGTAAATTGGCTACCGTAGAGTATCATGCATAAAAACGATTTTTTCCCTTTATATTTTTTTCGTATCACTCGTTTTCACTCAGTTACCTCGAACCCCAAATCATTTTCCCCTGCCGCGACATTGGACCCGCGACCGCGATTTTGGACCCGCGACCGCGACATTGGACCCGCGACCGCGACATTGGACCCGCGACCGCGACTTTGGACCCACGACCGCGACTGTGGACCCGCGACCCGCGACCCGCGACTATTAGTCACACTCAATTTACCGAATATCTCGCGCTTGAAAATCTGCACTGAAGCTGAGTCTTGGCAAGACTAGGCTTGCACGTGAATTTCTTCCCTTTCTTCCTTAAGATTATTGTTGACATTATTCAGTATCAGTATTGAATAGTTGAAAGGTAATTTTGGTGGCGTGACTTGAAACAAGCAATTGAAGTCTCTCAAATTCATAGTTCGCCAACTAGCGACGACATTGTTATATATGACACTCTTACGTATATTTTGCATATGTTTAGCTTATGAAACTATTGGATGTTACAAGGACACCTCAAACCGAGCAATCCAGCTATTGGAAGGAAAGTTTTCCATTTTGGATGGATCGTACGGCTCTCGGAAGAACCCCATTGCAAAGTGCGCCGTGGTTGCAATGAGAGCAGGCTACAGCATATTTGCAGTTCAAAATGGTGGCCAGTGTGCGGCCAGTGCTACGGCAGCGAAGACGTTTGACAAATATGGAAAGTCTACAGCATGCAGATCTGATGGCGAGGGCGGGCCATGGGCTAATCAAGTTTATGTGATCAAAGCCGGTAAGTCAGTGTTAGGATATTAGAGCGGTTTTCACTTGACTGTCGTTAAACCAAAACCAAAGTAAATACACTAGCCAACCAAAGGGCGTAGTAAAACCAAAACCAAACCAATTCCTCAATTACTTTCGACAGTCAAGTGAAAACTGCTCTAATACAGGCGCAGGTTTATATACGAACGACGCCGTCGTGTTTCTAAACATTGATAATGTAAAATGTTGACTAAGCCAGTACTCGACTTTCAGAAAAAAAATCTTGGGGCCAACAGGCCCCCATGTTTTCATTTTTGGTCGCCAGAACAAGTATTCTAGTCGCCAAAAATTATATATTATAAGGTATTCAAGCTTAAGGTTCAGGAAATGGAATACACATTAAGAAAAACAAACTTAAGGAATCTTAAAAAAATTTATTTGGGATATTAAAGAACAAAATCTGCAAAATTTGTTTTGCGTCCCATGTATTTGCACATTTAGAAATGAACATCGGTGAAACTTCATCTATTTCGCGGTTGCCTAACACGTGATCGAAAGTCTCCAGAAAGAGGAAACGTCGCTAATGTTTTCGGGCAATGAAGTTGATTTCGCGAGAAGTCTGTTAGACAAACAGCATGAGTTCAACGGTACTTCATTAGAAGTCAATAAAATACGGCAGAGCTTTTATTTGGGTCGCCACGCTCAACAGAAATTTGCGTAAAGTTGTTTACAAGAATTGCGAAGTTCGAGTAAGCGCTGTTCGTTCTCGATTAGCTTCCATTAGCTTTAGCTTTTATCAGACTAATCTGCTACCGAGTCCGCAATCGAGATACATGTTGGGCAAAAAGAAATTGTTTTAAATATCGATGCGCTAAAAGTCATTCCCGGAGAAACACGGGACGATCTGTTGAGAATTGCGATCGATTTGCCCGAAAGTCGATAAGTCTTTCGTCGAATTCATTCATTTCACAATCCTCTTTCAAGTAAACGTAGATTAGAGTGTTGAAAGAAATCGTTAAAGCGTTTAGACAAATCGTTAAAATGTTTAGACAAATCGTTAGAGCGTTTGGGCAAAACGTTAGAGCGTTAGCAAAACCGTTAGCTATCCGTTAGTTTTGTAAAGGATAACAGATTATCATTAGTGTACGTTTACCCAAAGAAGAAAGTCACCTATCTTGGTGGCCAGGTTGGCGACCAGGCGTGAAAATTTAGTCGCCACTGATCTGAGTAAAAGCTGGTCGCATTGGCGACCCCACAGGTCGCAACGTCGAGCCCTGTAAGCATCTATTATTTCTTGTAACTATGGCTATAGAATTTAGCCTTTCCTTCTTATTTTTGGGCAGACAGGTCGCTCATAAAAGACTTGGAAAAGATTTTTCTTTTTAAATTTTACGGACGTTTTTGCCGAAGATCAATCCGAAAGAGATCTTCACAGCTGCATTTCAGTCCGCCTTTTTGCAAACCACTGAAAATAGGTAAATTAAAGGTTTCCCTTTAAGACAGTTTTAACTTAATTTCAGCGTATGAAACTATTGGATGTTTCAAGGACACCTCAAACCGAGCAATCCAGATATTTGAAGGAAAAGACTCTGTTTTGGATGGATCATACGTCTCTCGAAAGAACCCAATAGCAAAGTGTGCCGTGGCTGCAATGAGAGCAGGTTACAGCATGTTTGCAGTTCAAAATGGTGGCCAGTGTGCGGCCAGTGCTACAGCACCAAAGACCTTTGACAAGTATGGAAAGTCTACAGCTTGTGGATCTAATGGAGAAGGTGGAGGATGGGCAAATCAAGTTTACTTGCTTAAGTGCTGATCAGTTGTTAGCACATGTCGTGACTACGTTTGTCACCTCGCCATAACTTAAATAAAATAAGGGTATAAAAGGTCCTAGAGTTGTTCTGCTTTAAGATATATTTCGAATTAAGTGTTAGACTCGTCAGCTTTATTTTTTGCTTCGCTTTACTTTTTTTTTTAATGTATGGTATTGGGCTTTGTAAGAAATTAAAAAAGAATAATAATAAAATGCTTCTGCTGATTATATCGTTTCTTCTTCTACATCAAATTCAGTAATAACGGATAATGATAGCTTATGCAAGTGTTAAATAATAACAATAATTAATAACAAATAACAAATAATCTTTATACTGAAGAACAGGCTTCTGTTACATTTCGTGGTTTTCAGGGGGGACCCCACAACCTACTGGAAAATAACATAAAAGATACTAAGGGGTCGACAATTTAAGTTAAGAGGGGGTATGACTGATTTGTGGGTTAGAATGTTTCTTCCCAACCTCTGGTGATATACTTTTTTTCCCCCTGCATACGATGGTGAAAGATTATTTTGCCATTAACTATAAAGTAAACGTAAAAATCATAAACTGTAAATATAAAAAGCTAACAGACTAAAACTGAAGTGAGCCAAAACTAAAAATACAAAGCAACAAGCATGAAAGCAATTTAAAACACGCGTACCCACACATACAAGAGGACCTTTAAGCTATCAATACCCGGTCTTTCGACAAACTATTTATTTTTCTTTCCTTATTTAAAAAAATAACTTCCTCCTTTACCCCCATTTAATATCGGAATTTCAGGCAAGGAATTCACGGTAGTAAATATTTCTGGTGTAAGTCCCTTAAGTTGATCCCAAAGTGGCAAGGTTTTCATGTATGTACCTTTTTTTACTGCGGCTTTCGTACAGCAGGCCCCATTCGTTTAAAATACGAAAAACGTTTATATCCTCTAAGTATATTTTCCTATTCAGTTGTAACATGACTATAAGCTAGAAAAAGGGATTTATTCGGTGGAGATTGTGTGCCTCCTGAATTTTCGCCAACCTATTCTGAATCGCTTGTAAACTAGCCATGATTGCAGATTTCAAACCAGATAGTCTACCCGTACAATATGGCTCCATATCCCAAATGGAGCACAGAAAACTAGATCACTGAGACACGCATATGCGAGTCTTGTCATCAAACATATGAAAGATTCGGTTACACAAGGACAGAACTTTAATACCTCGGGAACTGTCTTGTCGAACTTTTTTGTACTGTTAGACGTATCCATGGAAATTTCCCAGAGGCAGTTTCAAAGTTGCACAGAAAAACTTGCCTCCTCTTTGGCAACAAGGGTAAAACGACTAGTGTAACCCCAAGTGACCAATTTACCTAATGCTTTTGAGTACTGTTCTGCTGTTGGTGCAGTTTTGCGGGTTCAAAATTAAAGCAGCTTGATATGAAGCACTCTTAAGGTTTCTTTGCAAAGACTCCTGCTTGACATCAGTGTTCAAGAATTCTTTCTTTATGAAGCGTCACTGCAATCAGTTTTTGTAAACCGTACTTTTGAATTTAGAGCGAGAATTTGTTTCTTCTAAGCGAGGGAATTAAATGTTAAACGTCTTCCTTCAAAGGCTCAAAATTAAGGGCTTGATCGTTCTTGCTTTGCTTAATGTGGAATCGAAGTTTTTTAAAAGGGTAAAATTAAAAATTGTCGAAACCGTTGACGATTTATGTCAGCCTTTAAGGTTTACATCGACGTTTCCGGCGAAACCGGGTACATATCGAAAAATGTTAGCAAACCGTTATATAATGAGGCTAGGGATCGCCCTGCGAGCAGAGTGTAGCTACGATCTTTCTTAGATAAGTCGGGAAAGAAGAAGCGACTCTGCCGACATCTTCAAAATCATTTGCTTTGCCGATCGTCCAACGATTTGGATGAGTCGGACTTCTTTAATTTTATACAAGATAAAACAGTTTTATCTGTGCGCGCACGCGTATTCTGGAGTTTTGCTGAGTTTTTCTGCGCCCTTGGTCCATACAAAGCAAATGAATGCCGCTTCAAATTTCAGTAAGTGATATTGAGAATATTATCGATTCTCCGTGTTCCGGACTTCTGCTACTTCCCCTAGCCTCCCCGTATAGGCCATCATAGGGAGTTACGTTTAGTACACTGCAGCAGAGCGCTTTTCTTGAATTCCGTTTGTTTGTTTGTTT
Source organism: Porites lutea (assembly GCF_958299795.1). Taxonomy (NCBI): domain Eukaryota; kingdom Metazoa; phylum Cnidaria; class Anthozoa; order Scleractinia; family Poritidae; genus Porites; species Porites lutea. Next base: position 52,941,412 of record NC_133202.1, read on the forward strand.
GTTTAAAAAAATGCACCCCTTTTTGAGATAGAGTTTTGTTGTGGATTTGACTATGTCCTCAGCCGATTTTACTTGTGTGAACGGATCCATGATCACTGATGTGTTGCGCAAAGTGCTTTTAAAGATAAACCGCTGGGTTTTTAAGTAAAAAATAATCATGAAATAATTTGCGTCTATTCTTTTGTATTTGCTAATTCATAACATTAATTCGAAATACCATCATGAGACTATAGAATACATGTTGCTTTTAAATAATCTGTGCTTTGACTGGCATCCGTCACTTCTGGTTTATTTTTCGGACACTATTTGAAATCTATTTATACCTGGTTTTCTGAAACATTTGGCGGTTGGTTAGTTCTGAAAGGAAGATTTTATTTTGACACTAAAAGCATCAGGCGTTAAGCAAATTATGCTTTGAAAGAGTGCCTGCAATGTCCTTGACTTGACTTCAGGTTTCAGACGACCCGGTTTTCAAAAGTCTCCAGGTAGATTTGCAAATATATGCTAATAGTTTTCCTAGATTTATAATTTAAATAATAATAATAATAATAATAATAATAATAATAAATTGAAGATTTTTTTCAGCTTTTTTTTCACTTTTTTGAATGACATCTTCGAGGAGTCGCGCAATCGTTTGTTCGTCGAATGAGGCTGGAAGGCTCCGTTACATGTTTGAATTTGGAGCACGTTCCAATCTCGTACCCGGAATCTTCTGGCTTTTTGGTCCAATCTGGGTACGAGATTGAGCATGTTCAATATGAACTGACGAGGACAGTCGAGGCAGTCGGCAGAGGCTCTTTCCTCTTCGTGACTACGGTCTAGGAAGATCGATGGAGACTCTGCTGGCAGGGTAGCTAGGGATATGAGGTCACGTGATACAGAAATTGCAAGTAAGTCTTAACTTTTTGTTTTTAATATTAATTGCCGGCAAAAAATTAATAAGCTTTAGTTTTAAGAACAAAAGACAAAATAGACACCGTCATGAAAGTACCTCTCAGGGGCGTAGCCTCACATATCAGGCCCGTGCGTACAGCTGAAATCCGGAAAATATAGTATATTTTGTATTTCCTGAAAGCATTGTTATCCGTTAAACCGAGATGACTGCTAAATCTTTTTGCATTATATGGGTGTCTTTACCTCTCTGAAGGGTAGATATTTCACCCTTCGCTTGTAACCTCCTCTTTATGACGTTACTGTTTTACTTCTTTTTTGTAAACATTGCACCGGTTACCGATAACGTTAACACTAGAGATGTAAATTAAATTAACAACTAATTATTGCATTTTCTTTCGTATTTATTTGCTGAAAATGTCCTGCGGAAAACGCAAGAAGTGGCATTTCAGAGTCCCTAAAATTTGAAACATTTTCTGGCGGACATGCCCCCAGATACCCCTAGTTTGCAGTACCTTCGGAGGTCCAATTTTTCTTTCCGTGCGTAAACCTTCAAAACCTCACGCTACGCCCCTGCATCTCCAGCTTACTTGTTTTTCGCCCCTTTCTACTTTTCCTTTTTTAGTATCCTCATGTCTCTGAAACTGCTCTGTAAGCTGGGCGCGCCTTGTTCGGTTTTGATTCGTACCCGATAAAACTGATGAAACGCAAAAAAAAAAAAAGACTTCCTTTCTCCCTTTCTGCTGTTGTTTGGTAAGCTCTCTACAATTTTCTTTAGTGACAATGAAATATACGAAGTTATTCTATTCCAGTTTCCGAGCTGTTGCTTTCTTTTCTACGAGGAAATAACTCTCCTCTATGGATTCAAAAAATTTCCTCGTTGAATGAAATAAGCAATTAAGCGAGGACGCTGGTGGGCGCTTCAGGCTTATACAAAAGGCGAGAAATTTGGCGCGAAACTCATGCATCGCTGTGGCTTTAAGGTGACTCGACCCACTTTTTTTGGGGGGTACCATCCTACTTTGAAGCTCTCTGGTATCCCCACCTTTACTTTTATCGTAAGTCTAACACATAGAATGGATAACATATAGATCAATCTACAATATAACGTAAAATTTTTGGCGATCGGAGTAAATGTCACGTGGTTATAATGCCACGCCCCTTTGAGCTCTGAGTCGAAAATCTGCTGTTGCCGGCATTTTTTCGTGAAAATCTCTCGGCTACACATAGTGCGCATTAGTGCCTTGCGCTGAACAGAGTTTCACCAAAATCGCAAAGACCCAATTCGAGAAATTCAGCGGTTTCCAAATTTAGGTCATAATTTATGCGAAAATGATAAGCAAACTTTACACGGATTATATCTAATAAACTATGAGATTCATCTCTTTATTTTGGGCATCGTTATAACAGATGGGTCCTTGCAAGTCAGCAAAACGCTTTAGGGCCTTGTAAATGCGCGTGATTTCGAGCAAAGCAAACATATAGAAATTATAGTTTTCGCTATTTGTTGACGTTTGTCCGCGTTTAAGAGTCCTTCTCACCCGAAAAAAGCATTTTCTTAAAAATTCGTAGTTTTTCTTCCTTCAAATTTTTTGAGGGCCACAATTGATTAACTAACTACCCGGACTCTGAATTTCATGGTCATTGAAAAACTGTGACATTATCTTCTATAAGCCCAAACTTGAGTAAACATTGAAGATTTTTAGCGTTTTGGCTGAGCTTCTGCTTTGGGAGTTGTCTATTGTTTCTAGTCTGTCATTATACAGCATTCTTGTTCAGCACGCGTGCAATGACCGCGCTTGGCTGACTTCCGAATGCTCACCGAGATATAAAATTTTGGTACAGTGAGACAGGCCATCGCGTGATACATAGAGGTTTAAGTCACAATTTTTAATCAATTCTCGTGCTTCTTGTGCCTTTGCAAAAAAATCAAGAAGTGCTACACACTAAATCTACTTACTATTAAAAAAATATCATTTTTTCATAGGTTTAATGCAAGCCAATAATTAAACCAACTCGTGACGGGAATATCTCGGTGAGCATTCGGAAGTCAGCCAAGCGTGGTCATTGCACGCGTGCTGAACAAGAATGCTGTATAATGACAGACTAGAAACAATAGACAACTCCCAAAGCAGAAACTCAGCCAAAACGCTAAAAATCTTCAATGTTTACTCAAGTTTGGGCTTATAGAAGATAATGTCACAGTTTTTCAATGACCATGAAATTCAGAGTCTGGGTAGTTAGTTAATCAATTGTGGCCCTCAAAAAATTTGAAGGAAAAAAAACTACGAATTTTTAAGAAAATGCTTTTTTCGTGAGATTGACTCTTAAACGCTGACAAACGTCAACAAATAGCGAAAACTATAATTTCTATATGTTTGCTTTGCTCGAAATCGCGCGCATCTACAAGGCCCTAAACTGTTTTGCTGAATTGCAAGGACCCATCTGTTATAACGATGCCCAAAATAAAGAGATGAATCTCATAGTTTATTAGATATAATCCGTGTAAAGTTTGCTTATCATTTTCGCATAAATTATGACCTAAATTTGGAAACCGCTGAATTTCTCGAATTGGGTCTTTGCGATTTTGGTGAAACTCTGTTCAGCGCAAGGCACTAATGCGCACTATGTGTAGCCGAGAGATTTTCACGAAAAAATGCCGGCAACAGCAGATTTTCGACTCAGAGCTCAAAGGGGCGTGGCATTATAACCACGTGACATTTACTCCGATCGCCAAAAATTTTACGTTATATTGTAGATTGATCTATATGTTATCCATTCTATGTGTTAGACTTACGATAAAAGTAAAGGTGGGGATACCAGAGAGCTTCAAAGTAGGATGGTACCCCCCCAAAAAAAACTGGGTCGAGTCACCTTAATAGGCCACTTCCGAGTTGGTCCAAGCCTCTGTTTCAAAGCGAGGCTAAGTGCAAAGCCATTGGTATGAAAATGATTATTTATTCTCATGCAAACAAAACTAATTTTCACATGAAAGGGTTTGCACTTAGCCTCGTTTTGAAAGTGAGGGTTTTTGGAACTTGGTCACTCGGATATGGTCTACAGCGAAACCTGTATTAAGCGGACACCCTCGAGGAATGCTGGAGTGTCCGCAGTTAATACAATTCAAATGAACAGTGGAAACGTTTACAATACTCCCAGAGACTATGACGATATACGTTTGCATTAATTTCTTTATCAAAGTGAACCAATTGATCATAGAACCATAAACATAGATTGCAACTCAAATTTGAAGAAATCAGATGAGTGGAACAAGCTCTGTACAAACAAAACGAAATAGAAAACAATACAGTGCGGTGAAACTAAATCAAATAAGTTCGTCAACTCAAGTTTTTAAATGTAAAAATCGAAAAATTTGCGGGTGGAAATGCAATTCGAGGCAATCTTTCGCATTTCCGGTGCCTGGCATGTTGGGTGGTGGAATTTAATTATTACAAGTGTCCGTTTAATACAGGTTAGCAACAATAGAAATGACCATTTCAGGTACTTTTTAGGTGTCCGCGTCGGTGTCCGCTTAATAAAGGTTTCATTTAAAGTAAATAAGGGAAATAAATTTTGGGACTTCGGCTACTGTCCGCTTAATAGAGGGTGTCCGCTTAATACGGTGTCAGCTTAATACATGTTTCACTGTATTTGATTGGATCCCTGACGAAGTGAATTATTCTCACACCCTTGAAAATGGATGCAAATTTCCAAGCTTCGTTTTCAAAGTTCTGGCTGGATAAGTGTTTCAGTATTTAAACCAGAATGCTATAGTAGCAAAACACCGTAATAACGAACTGTTGAGTGATGTAAGATTTTTCATATTTTGTAGTCTATTCTGATTGGACATACAATTAATTTTCATCACGTGTAAAAACATCATTCGCTCCTCTGGTTAGCTAAAGCTCATTTGCGTGGAAATTTACGACACAGCTTCTCAGTGAGTATATCTCAGTATTGGCACAAACCGGTGAGAGCGTGGCGGGCCTCACATTTTTCCACTGAAATCCATTTCAAAGTGTACTTTGTTTGGTTTCGATTCGTGCCCAATAAAACGCAAAAAAAAATGTCCTCTTCCGTCGAGCAGTTTTATTTTTTCGGCCAAAACTGACTGGCTCAAAAGTAGCCACGCGATATAAAAACGAAGAGAGCAGTCATTTTTTTTTTCTCTTCCTTTCTTTCGCTCTTACTATTTTTCTCTATTTTTTGCTTTGTTAGTTATGATGGTGATCTTTTCCTCATCAGACGAGCGCGAAAAACTTCTGCAATCAGCCTTTTGGCCTTTTTTCTACTAAAATGGATGCAAATTTCCAAGCTTCGTTTTCAAAGTTCTGGCTGGATATGTGTTTCAGGATTTAACCTAGAATACTATAGTAGCAAAACACCGTAGTGACGAACCGTTGAGTAATGTCAGATCTTTCAAATTTTGTAGTCCTGCCAGTACAAATAGCATGTAGACCTTCGAATACGGATAAAGAGCAAACTGATCCTGACGGTAAAGTACGGTGGCCTGAAATGACATATATATAAATACATATATTTTTTGCTAAGTTATCGCACGATAAAATGGACAGTTATCGCACGATAAATAAGAAATTATCGCGCAATAATTAATCAGTTTATCGCGCGATAAATTGCAACATATCACATGATAAAGAGAAGCCTGACCTCAGGCTTTCCACCCACGTGTTTATAGCCTTTAATTCTGGGAGTTTAGCTTTTACGAGTATTTCTTTCAGAGACCTTCCTCGTTTGTACGATATAATTGGAGGTTCTTTGTAGATCTGTCCAAGAAGAGGTTGGTTCTCTATCAGTTGCCAGGTTTCATAAGAATGTTTTTAAGGCTAGGAAATGATGGTTGATATTGCGTGACAAAGGGCAAAATGGTTTTTCTTCTTGAAGGTTTTTGTTGGAGTGCTTCTTTCCTGTTTTCAAAGTGTATTTCAGAGAGAGTTTTTAGATTTATTAAATTCTGTGGATATCCTCTCTCTCTACGGTGCTTTTGGAATTCTTCTAGTCGGTTTTGAAAGTTTTCTTTTGAGGTATTTGTTCTGAGTAATCGGAGGGCAACTGATAGAGAACTAACCTCTTCTTAGACAGTACAAAGAACCTTCAATTATATCGTACAAACGACGAAGGTCCCTTTAATATATACTTGTAAAAGCTAAACTCTGAGAATTTTAAATCTCAGAGTTTAACTTTGACGGCTATTAACACGTGGGAGGAAAGGCTTCTCTTTATCATGTGATATGTTGCAATTTATCGCGCGATAACTTAGCAAAAAAAAAAAAAGAGATGTCATGCCCCTTACGGGCCACCGTAGTAAAGTGATGAAGAAGCAAGCAAAATATGGTCAAAATGGGAAAATACATATTTCAACCAATTCGCCCTATTTTAGTTTGCAAGACAAACCTTCCTCGGGGGCTACAAAAAAAATAATAAAACAAAAAATTAAGACAACTGAAAGGATCGTTAAGGTTTGAGATTTTTGTAGGGAAGGTCGCGGAGGATCTGGGGAAGGTGCTAGAAACGAGCAGTGCTACGCGTTTATTTCAAAATTTTAGCCCCGGAAACCTGTGCACGAGTCTGGAATGAGGAAACCTTTCCTTAGTCTTTTACGTTTTCAATTGTCTACCCGCAAAATTTACCACACAGGATTTACATAAAGGATTTCCCTGTCACGAAACACTCTTACATTTCGAACCACAAGAATTCTCACTTATTGTCCGCTTGCTATAAAAGAAGTTAATTTAGCTTTTTAATATTTAGTACTTTAAAGTATTTAAAGGCCTACACATTACCCTTGGCTCCTTGCACAACTTGGTCAAGCTTAACTTTTAAGAAACAACACTCTACGTCTTCAACTAGGATTTGGTATGTAGTGTGTTAAATATTTGACTTTTAATACCTTAAAGTTAATCATCTGATAAGAAGTACTTGTCAAGCTATTTTATTTGTGTTCTTTCTTGAATCCCAAATTCTCTCCAGTTATTCATGGCAAACTATGTTTGCAAGTTAGATTTTGTTAAATTGGCTTGTTTACTTACTCTGCTGTGGCATGTGGATCAATGCTGTTTATGTGACTTAACCCGATATTCAGAAGCCTTGAACACTGTCATCCATACTGCGAAGACGGCTTTTGTTTTGTTTTTTTTTGTCAGTTCCCATAAAAAGTCACTCTGAAGTCCCTGATAATTGACTCTTAACTAACTCAGTGTTCAGGTCGATCATACTTTGATTGTCATTGTTTCAGTGTCTTTCGGCCGTATTCTTTACGAGATAATTTCAACTGCCATTTACTATTCACGGATGCGGTTCATGGTTTTCGCATTTATTATTGAAAGGTTCCGTTCCGAATGATTATTGCCAAATTTCAGTCAAATTTCGACCGGCCACCCGCACGTAACATCCCTTGCAAAGGAGATAGGGACTTCAAGAGTATTTCCCTTTTCAGCAGGAAATAACGGAAACTGTAGAATACAAAGTTATACGTATTCCAAAAGGAACTTTGGAAAGCATTCGTGACGGTATCTGTCTTTAGTACAATTAATGCAGTTGTAACGCTAACGAATCATAGTTACTTATTAAAGCCCCACTTACCGCTGCCCGTGAAGTTTTGTAATTTACACAAGCACCTTTTTCCTTGTCAAGGAAACTTGTTAAAAACTTGAGGTTTAGGTTATAGTGATTATAATTCCTCGATATTCTTATTGAAAGGACAATACAAGCATACTAAAGAACATTTTGTTTTTCTTTCAAAACTTAATCCTGTCGTGCTCCCATTTTGCTTGTTTAAAGTTCCAAATTGGTCTGTAATGGGTAACAAAGCCGGTGAGTTAGTTGACACAGTTGCCCTAAAGGCTCTTTTGTTTCACAAACATCAAAAAGAAAAAAATGACGCTTAGCTCACCCAGTCCATTTGAGCAACGCTGATACCTGTAAAAAACAACAAACCGTGACCCCAACTTTGAACGAAGCGGAGCTGAGGGGCCAGGGCGCAGATTGTTTTGTTCTCTGAAGTACCCATCTGAGGTCATTTTTCAGTAAAAACCCGCTACTACACTAAGAACTTGGTTTTAGAACCTGTTTAGCCTGACATTTGAAACAGGCTCACTCTTATTTTTTAAAATCTATTTTTAAAAAAATTGTGCACTTGGGCAATAGGACTTCAAAATTCATGTGGTCGGCGCTTCAGTGTTTCTTCTCATAGTCATTTCTGTATATATGCTCCTGTTTCTGTACTAATTTGGTTTGTGGTTTTTATATAAGCGAACATTTGTTTACATATTTTTTGCTTATTAACATATGCTCATCAATATCTGATAAAGATAATAAAATGAAACCTCTGAATATTGAAAGAGCATAACAATTTCAGTTATCTCTGAAAATTTGAGCCCGATATACCGAACGGTTTCGGAGAAATTCTCTTTTAAAGACTCGAAATTTCACCGAAGAATGTCTTTTTTGCAACCCAGCAATTTCACAGTTTTCGATGGCTGATATTTCCTTCAATATTGCTTGTAAAGAGCTAAACATTACACAGATTGGTCAAGTTAATCAGCTTTTTCAACGAAAACGTCACTTAAAAAATGAATTCGCGCTGCCTCAAACCGGCCATGTTGTTTAATTCGGCAAAGAAATGTAGAAAAAAGCGTGATTCAAGAGCAGAGTTGTTGTTTTGCAAAGCTAAACCTATTGTTTTTTTGCCCCAAGTCCCGTTGACGTCGCCGTTGTCGTTGCTTTAGCTCCCTAATCGAAGAGCTTGCACTGCCCCCGCTTGACTGCGTTCAATAAGCAAAAAGTTCTCCCCCGTCCCGCCCACAACCCCACCTCCGATACTTCGTGCAAAGGCTGTTAATGCTCGTGCGCCTTGTAAAATCGGCTGCAAAAAAGAAAAGCAGTTACAAGCTAACGCCAAAAATCGCAAACCAAATTTCTTACCTTTGAACAGTGAAGAAACAGTAGTACTTCACTTCATTTTAAAGTTTCTCGAATTCACCGCGTTCAGGCGCGTATTGGAGCTTTAAGCAGAGACGATTTTAAGCGATACACGTTAACCGGAAGTGAGAGAAAAAAAAAAGACTGGAAGTGAGGCCTTCTCCCTTTTTATATGCCTTGGCGCAAACAATTGCAGAATTTCTTTTCGGTTATAAAGAAGAGTTGCCCAATGATGCAAAAAGTCCACTTCCGGTTGACGTCCGTCGTTAACGTTGGTTGTTTGCCGTAGACTGCTCGCAGTCTGTCTTTTGCTCAAAAATCTTTGAGGGAGTGCATTTAATTGTAGGCCATGCGAGCGCACTATTCGGTGCTCGTGGCTTCGCCCCTCAAATACTCACATATCGCAATAGCAATTGCTCAGAAACCCGTGTTTGCCGCCCCAAACTCCCCCCCTCCTCGAACGTAGATTTTATCCACAGCAGTCAACGTTGTGTAAAATCACCCTCGATAGCGATGTCACTACTCTCTGATCTGGTAATATTAGATGTTTGTTTGGCTTCCTTAATCTTGCATGAATAGGCCTGTGTTCGTGTCTCCAGATACGAGGAAAAAGCGGATGTTGTTTTAGCTTTACTTGGCAACCATCGACCCAGGAGGAGGGTAGGAGGGGCAGAACTGTTCGAAGAGAACGAGATAAATAGTTTAGCAGAAAGTGTTAGAGCCAAAGTCAGCATTTTTCGAAAAAGAATAAGGAGTTTCTACCTTGAATCTTTATCTTTCATTGAAACACTCAAACCTGCACAAATAAACTTGAACAAATAAATTGATAACTGCTGTTCATGTCACCCTTCCCTAGAGGAATTCAACTCCACGTTGCAGCACGAAATCGAGGCAATGGACAACTTCTTCGAAAGACTTGAAGTCCTTCATAAACCTCTACAGATTTCACAATATCCAGCAATATCACCTGAAATGGACGTGGAAAAGTTAAGATCAGACCTAGAAGACAATAATCAAGGGCATTTGCTCAAGCACTGGCACACACTAAACGAAACGGAACAGCAAACGTTCTACAGTGATCTCAGGAAAATCGACCTTGCAAAGCTCAACCAGTCTTTTAAGAAGACGACCGAAGAAGCAGAGGCTAGCAAACGTGAAAAGAAAGACGAGAAATTGCAGCCGATTCCTCCCGACCACGTTGGTAGTGTGATTGGAGATGATAATAAAGCCAAGGTGAACAGTTGGAGAGACAAAGGTCTTCAAGTTATAAGCGAAGGGAAAGTCGCTGTGTTGCTACTGGCCGGCGGTCAAGGTACCCGTTTGGGAGTTTCATATCCTAAAGGAATGTATGATGTCGGTTTGCCTTCAAGAAAAACGCTTTATCAGTTACAAGCTGAGAGAATATTAAAAGTGCAGGAATTGGCTTTTAAGAAGACTGGAAAGAAATGCACAGTTACGTGGTAAGCTGTTGTTAAATATAATCGTGAATACTTAAACTAGTATTTACTACTCGATGTGCATTACCATCCAGTCAAACTCGACTCTGACTGTAATGATTTATTTGATTACTTTGGGGGCATCGTGGTTTAATGTCTTTTGGTTTACATCTTTAGTTTTGGATTTTGGATTATTATTATTATTATTATACTCATCATGTTTTTTCCATCGTTATCAACAGCGCTCAACTGAGAATTGTACTTCCTTGTACCCCCCGGACATGTCTTCTTCATTTGAACAATCCCTCACCCATGGTCTTGAAGGGCTGGACTTATCCCAGGGTTTGCCCAAAGGGGAAAGTTACAGGAAAAACTGAACCATGTATTAATTGATGGACGGCAATATTGTTATTGATAAACAATCAAAATTGATTTCATCATTATCAACAGCAGTCTACCATATATTACATTTCAGGGTGTTCCAAGCAGGAATACCCCGGGGACTTGTTCATTTATTTTTCACTTCTTTTTTACGGATCAATTCCCCACCCTCAGATGCACACAAAAAATAATTAAGAAATATAATATACCAATATTATAAACATGACTGAGATATGTGGGGGCCAAGTTATGGTAACCCCAATTGAGTAGTGATAAATTTTGTTTCTAACTGTTTCTTGTTCAAAAAATCAGCAGAAACCGCCTGTGATAGATTCTGTTTCTTGATATGCTTTCACTTACTAACCAGGTTAGGGGTGATGAATGGTCCATTAAAATTTTTAACTGCTCGCAAAATTTTACTTTCGCGCGATTTACTTGCAAAATTTAAACGAGTGCTCGCTTGCTCATGCTCCCCAAATTTTTGCAGTTGCTCGCATGCTCGCTTTCTTGTCAGTATTGCTCGAAATTTTGTAAATCCTTCTTTGGGTTAAAGTAAATGTAATTCTGTATGGTGCTTAATTCCTGTAAATATGGCTATCAAGTTCAGTGGAAATGCACGCGATAAATGACAACGGTAAATAATAAATTAGCTAATCTAGCTATATATGGTTAAAAAGAGAAGATATTGTTACCTTTAATTCTTCTGAGTTTCTCTACCGCTCTACTCACTGGGCTTTAATTAGGCCGTGTCTTCAATAAAAACGGTTTGGAAGCTTTAGGATTCTTCCAGAAGAGGTGGTTCTTATTTGAGTTGAAATGCTCGGTGAGAAGAGTCACCAAGGCTCTCACATTTACCTTGCTCGCGTAATCTCAATACATGTACAGCTTCTATTTCACGTTGAATGCGTTTTAAAGCCTCTAGGGTCATTCTTGTTCCCGAAACAGTCTCGGAGGGTGGAGCACCATGAGGGCCTTCCACAGAAGTTCTGCCACCGTTTTAAAATATTTTCTGTTTTGTTTTTTTAAAAAAAGGATATCCATATGGATTGCTGCAAGCGGAAACTATAAGAAGTGCTTGCTGCTAAGGCGAGTTGTACTGTCTAAGCTTCGGTAAGCTGCTCGCAAAGCAAATTTTTTATCTCTGCTCGTGCTCGCAAAAAAATCGCAGTGCTTGCATGCTCGCAAATGCTCGCAAAGACCATTCGTCTCCCCTTAGGTTATTAGACTCTTCTTAGTGCCCTATTGTACTTGAGAGACAGATTGGCTAATCTAGTCTCTGTTTAAAGGAACTGAATTGTTTGAAAAGGTAACGACAATGGGGCTCTATTACTGTATGTCCCATTTGCACCAACTTTTACAATACATCGTTAGAAAAACCATAATATTGCTTTATCATCATAGGTACATCATGACCAGTGAACACACAATGGATGAAACAAAAAGATTTTTTGAAGATAAAAATTATTTTGGATTACAAAGGAATGATGTAGTTATGTTTGAACAGCATACCCTTCCCTGTCTGACAAATGATGGTAAAATCATTCTTGATCAACCTGGAAAAGTTGCTAGAGCTCCAAGTGGTAACGGTGGTTTGTATGAAGCTTTGCTGGGCAAGCGTCTCATTGATGAGATGAAGAAACGTGGAATAGAATATTTTCACGTGTACTGTGTAGACAATATCCTTGTGAAGATGGCTGATCCTGTGTTCATTGGATTCTGTATTGACAAGTCTGCTGAGTGCGGAGCAAAGGTTAGTCCTGTCTTACTAGTAAACCCCAGGTGATCCTTTTAAAGGGGCAGTGGGTCACATTAATAAGGGGCGTTTTCATGTAGCTTAAAATTCTGACAGTGACATAGTGTTGAAACAGACTTACAAGACAGTTAAAAATGTAATGTTCAAACAACACAAAGATGTATTGAAACAGCTGTGATGGCAACAATGACAAGCAAAAAATAATATATACCAGGAAGGACATCAGGCTTCCTCATCCATATGTGAAACGATGGGTTTTGAAATGCAGAGAAGGAAAAAATTAAGATATTATGCTATTTCTAGCAGTGGCCTGTTGTGATCAGAAACCTGGTATACAGTGTAATTACATGCATGTTAATCGACTATTCAATGATTATTACAAATTTTATTTCTTCAGGTTGTTGAGAAAAAGATCCCAGAAGAGAGGGTAGGACTTGTCGTCAAATGCGATGGAAAGTTCCAAGTAAGTACATTTGTCATATTTGGTTTAATCGCATCCATCTAACTGTTGGAAAAATGGCACTACCATATTTACTTGGCTATAAGCCAACCTTGGCTATGAGACGAGACCCTAAACTTTGAATGCTGTGTAGAATCAGCTTAACCAAGGATGAAAAATAAATCGGAAACACCTGGCAATAAGCCAAGACTCATTCATTACAAGACTATGGTAAAACCTAACATTTTTGAAAAAAAATTACCTTGACAGTCACTAATGACAAAACACATGTGCAATACAATGGTGATTATGCAAAGATCATGCAACAAAGTTTCCCTCTTGGAAAACATGCGTGACGGTGAAGCGATCACTGGTAATCAATAAAGTTTAAACATTACCTACCTGTTCAATTGAAAAACAACAAATCATAACTCAGATGAATTAATGTGATCCATCAAAATAAATAAAAAAAATAATGTGTAACAGAGAGTTTGTTGTTACGGTAACCTTAAAGTCAATTAACTGTTTAATGGACGACAGCTGAACCTACATGTTTGCCTTTGCCATCAACCAGTTGGTTACCGTAAAATTCCGAAAATAAGCCCCTCCATGTATAAACCCCTCCAAATATAAGCCCCCCAAACTCGTAACACAAAAAACCCTCCGTTAAATCGCCCCTCCGAATATAAGCCAAGTACAAGCCCCCTGGGGGCTTGTACTTGGAAATTTCCCTCAAGTACAAAGCAAAACAAAGCAAAAATGGTAAATTTAATTCCAACTATGGGGCTAGCCCAATTGATTTTGAAATGCAAATTTCCCTCCGTAGATAAGCCCCTCCAAATATAAGCGCCTCCAAAAATAAGCCCTTCAAAAAGGGCCTTTGAAAAATATAAGCCCCGGGGCTTATTTTCGGAATTTTACAGTACTTAATTTTTGTCCTATGAAATGGCCATGATGGCACCTTGCTGTCAGTCAATTTTTTTAGGAAGCATTTCCATGCATTAATGCCAAGGGGACTCTTGTTTCATGCTTTGAGGCTTGGTTTTAAAAGCATTATTTTTTTTGTTTTTTTGGATCCTTCAGTTTAAAAGTGTTAACAGTTTAGGGCTTGAAAAAAGTTAAAATTCCAGCTCTCATATTTTGCTTACCCCGGGCCACTTCTTGCTTGCCTTAATTTAGCTTAATGATTTAGTGATCATACTACTTGCTAAAACCGCTGCCTACTGAACGAGTCAGATTAAAAAGTTACTTGCCTAACATGAACGTCTACTTCTCCTGGACGAGCAGATGGAATTATTTTGAGGCCTGATACTGCCTTCTCTAAGGGAGGTTATCTAATCTTTTGCTCATGAAAAAAATGAAAATGTCCAGCTATGTAGGCCAGCATCTTTAAGTCACATTTCAATATGCTTTGTTAGGTGGCAGAGTACAGTGAAATAACAGAAGATGTTCAACACAAGAGGGACCCTGATGGAAGACTCACTTTCCGTGAAGCCAATTTAGCCAACCACTTTTTTACCATTAACTTTTTAGAAAAAATTGTTAAGTAAGTGAGAATTTTATTGGTATTAATTTTTTGAGATTTATTCAACACAGTAGAGCCCCGGTAATGCGAACTCTGAAGGGAAACAAAAAACCAAATTGGAGTTAGAAGCCGGTTCAAGTTATCAAGGTTGATTGAGTCTTCAATTTCTCATGGTAATATTGATATAGTTTACTGACATTTCAGTAAGTCAGTTAACTGAAGAGTGCAAATTATGCTGTAAACTCATATCTCATCAGAAATAGTAACATGATTATGCATTTTTATGATGTACTGGGAAATGACTGTCAAATACATGATCTGTTCATTGTAATTATTAAAAACCAGTAAAAACAAATTACTGTAGCAGTAGTCAGTGTTAGTTTTAGGGGTTTTTCGTTTTACATGACAAGGAAAAGCTAATTGGATGGCAATTGTGGTGAGTTCCATGAACCAGAATTTGAGTTATCAAGGTAACTTTTGATGAAGAGAAATGAAATATAGTTGAGTTAGTGGGGAATTTGAGTTATCTGAGTAAAAGTGACTGAAAAGTAGGATTAAATCCAATGGAAATGGGACTTAGTTCGAGTTAGCAGGGAATTTGAGTTATCCGAGTTTGATTTACTGCATGGGGTCCTACTGTAGTGCTAATTTAAACTATTATAATTTTTTTTACTATTTCTAATACAATCGAAGTAGCACATTTACAAATCTTCCATAGAATTCAACAACTAACATCAGTTTTCTTTTAACCAACAGGGAACTTGAACCATCACTGAAATTCCACATTGCTAAAAAGAAGATTCCATTTGTTGATGACACTGGAAAGCGGTATGTACTAGACTATACCTAATTATTCCACTTCTGAATTTGTTTCATGTATTAATAATGTTCCATAGTTTTTGTGCCTGCCTGAATCAACCAGGGACACTTACTAATGCAAAACCATTGAATGTCTTCTTTAGGATCACTCCAGAGAAACCCAATGGAATTAAGCTGGAGAAGTTTATCTTCGATGTATTCGAATTTACAGAGTAAGTTTTGGCATTCGCAGTCGATAAAAATACAACAATATATTATTAGTGCTCCGGAACTAATTCAAGCCTTAGCTGTGCATTATGTAGTAGTACAGTCTTTTAACTTCTGTTTGGCTTCCCAGCAGAGGCCCTTTTCTGCAGATTAAGCAGAATAAAATGAAGATCTTAAAAAAAATTGTGAATAATATTTCCATTGATCAGGTTTACTTTATTGATTTATTCTTATTTTTATTTTTTTTAAAATAAAAGAATGCAAGTAGGCATAACATAACAGGGTAGAGGTAGACTATGGTAATTTAGTGTTTTTCCTGTGCAGATTTTGGAAGCCCCTCCCCCCCCCCCCCCCACTATTATTTGGTGTTTTTTTTCCCTGGCCTCTCTCATTCCATATCCCACAACTGTAGGGAAAATACCTTACCCCCTCCTTCACCACCACCCGAACCTACACCCTGATGACTAAAACAAGACACTTCAGTCTTAAAATTTAACTACAATTTTGTTTAATAAGCAGACATTAAACTAAATACTTTTGTTTACTGAGATTGAAAAACCATCTAGCTTTTCCATTACAAGCAGCTCCCACTAGCTTAAACAAAAATAATAAGCACGTAGAGATATTGGTAAGAACAGCAAAAGGTGCTGTCCTAAGTCCTTCCCTCTTTGGTTCTATCGTCACCTACATGCGTTATGCTCCCTTTCCCCTCTCCTCAGCCCCCCAGTGACACATGGAGATTCTCACAAAGGAGAGTCGAAATTCCCGAAAACGGTGGTGGTTTTTATGGAAACTTTTTTGATTGCCTCCCTCCTCCCCCCCGCCCACTCCCCTAGACTTCCAGCCACATTGGAAGCAATTTTCAACATGCCCCCCCCCCCCCCCTAAAAAAAAAAAAAAAAAAAAAGGAAACATTGCCGTAGCCTGCCTCTACATAAACAGTGAACCCTCCCTAAATCTTTCTAAAATTGTCGTGAATTATTTTACTGTAATTTTTTTTGTCCGCTTCCCTCACTAGTGGAATATTTGAAAGATTATGTCTACTTAAAAATAATGATCAAAAAATGTTAAATGTTCTTTAGTACCAATAATAATTATTATTTAGTTACACAAATAATTATTGTTATTTGTGTAGCAATCACAACAGAAGATGATAATATGAGGTATCAAGCAATTGCAAAGCATTTATGAATCAACAGTCAAACTACTGTTACGTTTTGTGGATGGTATTCTTTACTTCTGTCCGGATCATGAGCTAAAATTGTCTTTTTGATTCATATCTTAGACAATTTGCTGTGCTAGAAGTTGCACGAGAAGAAGAATTCTCACCTCTTAAAAATGGCAGGGGTTCACCAACGGACAGCCCAGACACAGCCCAGCAAGACCTTTATAATTTACATTATAACTACATACTCAGAGCCGGTGGCAAGTTTATTGATGGCAGTAATGAGTAAGTCCTGCCATCACTTTTCTCGTAGTCCTCAGTGTTGCTCCTGTTATTTTGACAAGAACAATTAGATCAGCAGTGTCTTATTGAATGCAATGAAGTACAATGCAGTGCAAGTCACTTAATTCAACTTGTCCTAGAATGCTTGCATTGACAGCATTAATGCATATTTTGTATCTGAACACGCATTTTCTGTGCTCCAAAAACCCTCACTTTAATTTACACTTTGAGACTTCAGTTTTGGAAATGAGTAAATTTAATCTTTTCTTGGGAATGAGATAATTTTACTTTTGATATCAAGGGTTCACACTTACTCTCAGTCTTGGGGCGATGCAGAAGTGCCCTAATTTAGTTAATTTTTGGAATTAGTCATTTGTAGACTGTGTGGCAAGATTATAATAATTATACAAACTATCTTGTTATGTACAATTTTTGTAAATATTGGTATAGGTAATAGCATGATTGTGATATTTGGCATAAATACCACTAGTGATATTTGGAAATTGTTATACGTAATTTCACGAGCCTTTAGGTGTTTCAAATTAAGCTGAAATACCACTGCTCTAAGCAAATCAAATTGCAGAAATTTCTCATGTAGCAGTATAATGCTCAAAACTGTTTGGGGGTGTATTTGTAATTGAGAGTATAATTATAACTACCTTGTTAAATTTACAAAGTTGTTAATGCCTTTTATGCTATATGCAATGCATACACTGTATGTACTTTAATCGCCAAGTTGGATAGTCTTTTTTGACGTGTTTTCCTCTTTCTTTTTCTTTCAGGGATGCAACTGTAGTTTGTGAAATTTCTCCTCTTCTTTCATATGCAGGAGAGGTAAGCCCTTTTTGTGCCATGCTCCCTTTTTTACTTCAAGAATTAAGTACCAAAATTGACCATAACATTTACTAAATTCAAGCTGGAAACAATTTTGACTTGAAGATGCACAAGATTTTTTAAGCCAGAAGGTATATCTATGGGGTTTGTCCAGCTTTCCCATTTCAATTTTTCTGATTTCGTTTAGTCATATATCCGGCCATTTACTTACGTATGTACGTCAGCCATTTACTTTGACGTAGATAGTACAGGGTGATCACCAGAAGAAACGGACAACTACCAAGAGGCCCTGGGAATGAGGTTTGATTGTTTTGGTAGAGCAGTAGAAAATTACGGAGGATTTCACATGTTTCGCAAAGAAGAAATTACCTTAGAAATAGCCGAACTTTTGCCTAAAAACATAGCAAGAACAACAAGAACACGACTTGACGGATGACATCTGCTTTTGACGAACTGAATATCTGCTAGACGTAACATCCCTTTATATCCTGAACTTGTCTAGAAACGTTTCAGCTTAGTGGCGGATTTGGCCTTCATATGATCTGAAGAATTATGCAGATCTTGGAGGGGCGTTATTACAAGGGCACCCAACAAATGTTTTCTGTAAAATATCTTATCGGAGAAGCAAATATTGCCTAAGATTTTCTATAACTTGAGGACGGCTAAACATTTTTAGTAACCGTTCTCAGTATTCATGTACAATTTTTGAAGCTCATCTAATAAATTCCCTACGATTTTTGGAAGTTTAATTTTTCACATTTCACTTCCCAGGTTAGGCTATTTTTCGTAGAAAAAAGGAAGCCTAAAACTTTCGGATTCAAAAATGTGATGGAGAGAGGAATTAGAAAATTCTCACTTTCGAAATACGTTAAATTGCATCTAAAATTTTCTAGAAAATAATACTGAAGCCCTTGTAATTTCGAAAAGACTCAAGTTCCCTAGGATGACCGAACAGATACAAATTTAATAGCGCCGCTTAGAATGCATTTCTAGAAATCTAAAAGTACTCTCACTGTACTCTGGGTAGCCTAAAAAGTGTTTTAAATGTGTGTAGGAGGAAACCATCGTTGGGTGCCCCTGCTTGAATTCCACAATTCTTAGATCATCATTCTGAGGCTTTTTCAATAATTGCTAAGTGTTGCATGGTTAACTGCTGTCTTGCAGGGATTAGAAGATGTAGTCAGAGACAGACAATTCTCAGTGAAAACTAAAGAAATTTATCTCAAAACTGAAGATGAAGAGGATGAAAGAAATGGTGAACTCCCGTGCAAAAAAGTCAGGGAAGGTTGATTATTTGGGTAGTTACCAGAGGAAAATAATAACAGTAACAAAAATGGAAATGAATTTTAAATTATTTAGATGACTTTGAGATATTATTGTATTATTCAAGGGGGTTTCAAAATATTGATTCTTTGCACCATTTGTCGTTTGATGATGAGGTGTATATGTCGAATTTTTCAAAAAAGGAAATATAGACTGTTCCAGGCACAGTCCCTTCATTTTTCGTAAGATCTCCAGGATGGAACGCTTACCGGTCGGCATCCATCTTGGTTTCATATGCCGACTCCTCCCAAACCGACCTCCGCCTCCTAAGTAAATTTTACGCTCATCCCAGAGATGGCCGCCTGTAACGCAAAGCGCTCGATCTCGACGTAGCCTGCGTTGCAGACAATCTAAAACCTTCTATATAGACAGACTATACAAATGGTCCAGACGATGCGTGGGCGGACTGTGTGACAAAGGCTATCTCGACGATCTTACGGGAAAATAGGGAACTGTGAACATTCTAGATGTTTATACAAGTACCATATTGACTTTTAGCAACTAGATTCATGGCGTAACGCACAATTTTCCATTATGATTGATTATGATTATGAGGATGTTATTAGCTAGCTATTGAACATGCCAATGGAGTAATGATTATTCGTAGTATATCCAGTTGAATGCCAAATTTTGTTTTATGGTTTACTCTTACCACTCCAATTTGCTGATTATAAAAATTACATTTAAAACTAAATTGCATCAAAACTGCTATTATTGTGATTGGATAATTTAATTACTTGCTTACCTTTCATCTCGAGCTCTTTAAACTGGCTGTAATGCATGGACAGTTGTATTCCATGAATTAAGGCTGTGTTCACTCTATATTGGATAGCTTTTGCGCCGGCGCAATAACCATACTGGATAGGGCTTCTATTCACACATAAGAACGATGATTTCAGTTCGATTTCTGTGACGGAGCGAAGGTGAGCCGCGCCGAGCTGTTAAGTGGAGAGTTCAAATCGGAAAGATGAACGTAACCTAAATTACAATGTGTTATACTACTAAATGAGAAATTTCTGCAATTTGATTGGCTTAGAGGCGTTGTTTTTCAGCTTAATTTAAAATACCTACATGTGAAAATTACAAACCCTTAGCAGGTAGTAGTATAAACAAATAATAGCATAATTTGTACGTGATATTTGGCATAAATACCACTTGTGAAATTTCAAAATCGTCTCAAATTTCACTCGCCTAACGGCTCGTGAAATTGCGTATAACAATTTCGAAATATCACTCGTGGTATTTCTGTCAAATATCACTACAAATCATGCTATTACCTATACAAACCCAAACCCAAACTAATAACCAGGGCTTGCCTCCATGTATTTCTAACTTTTTGTTATTTTTACCGGCTATATACACATTTAAGGCTGGTTTTCACTAGCGACGGAGTCGGAGTTCTAAGCGAAGTCGTAAGAGCGCTTATGATCTAGTGAAAAATCGGATTCGTAAGCGGAGTCATAAGCGCAACCGAATCGGAGGCAGAAGAATCAAAACGTTTCCGTTTCTTCCGACTCCTCTACGGACTCCGTCGCTTATGTTCCGCTTATGTTCTATTGAACACCAGATTGTCGAAGTCGGTAGCAGAAGCGGAAGGATAAACTAATCACAATGCACTTTCCCACGCTTTGTGATCGTTTAGTTCTTTTGCTTCTGCTTGCGACTCCGTCGACGTAATCTTCACTAGATTGTAAGCGTCGGAGGAATTCGTAAGCGGAATCAGACACTGTTTTCACTAGATCGTGACACTCCTTATTACGACTCGGACTCCGACTCCGTTGCTTGTAGAAACCAGCTCATTCCCGTTAAATGAGTGACAGGCATTCGTAAGGGATGAGGATGAAGAAACTGATGGAAGCCTGTAACCCAAGCTATCGGCAATTAAGCCACTATTGATTTAAGAATACGATTTATCTAGTGACATTAAACAGATTATTTTGTTGTAGTTGTTGTTGTCTTAATTATTTAAGGAAACAAGAATTTTTTTTCTTTGTTTTTGTTGTATATGTGTATGGAAGCCAATGGTTCCAACCCGTAGTGTGTCCCCCACCCCAACCAGTGTGCATAGATCTGTTTACCTGTAGCAAAAAGTCAAAATCTGTTGTGGTGAATTTCAATTAAATATATCTATCTTGAAAATGGAGAAATGATCGTCGCAGTGAACGCAATTTTTTTTTTCAGGCTTCTTTACGCAATTGCATAAATTGCGTTCCCTGCGACGATCATTTCTTCATTTTCATTTCATTTCCGCAGTTCATATGTGATTTATTTCACATATCATTAACACTCATTTCTTTCACGGGAACATATGAACCCACCATTGACCTACTCCCAACGTCAGTGGCTTCATAGCTCAGTTGGTAGAGCATCGCACCGGTATCGCGAGGTCACGGGTTCAAACCCCGTTGAAGTCCTGAATTTTTTTCAGGCTTCTTTACCTAATTGTATAAATTGCGTTCACTGCGACGATCATTTCTTAATTTTCATCTCATTTCCGCAGTTCATATATGATTTATCATTATATCTATCTTATCACACAATTACGTCCTCTGGTATTGTCCACTGTCTGCAATGGTGGTTTCAAGATGTCTCGTTGTAGATTATAGTTTTTAAAATTTCGAGGTTGAAATTGTAGGCAAATACCTACGAGATTTTACAAACCCTTGTTTCACTAAAACCGCCGGACACAAAACCTCCCCTTGGTCGATGTTACATTGCTACAACCCAGGAAATTGTAGGGTTGAAATTTTTAACATATGCAGCCTTAGCTAGACGACGCCTCAGACTTCCTTTCTTTTCTCGGGGGAGGAGCGCGGACTCGGATGAGTGCGGATGAAGTTATAAGTGGTGATAACTACTTTACACGAAATCTTTGATTGGAAACGATCTGTTAGACACAAATCTCGATCTTTGGGGGAATAAGACTCAGTCCACAAACAAGCAAGTTTCCCTATACTGAAACGAGTGAATCAGCGGCAAGCTTATCACAGCACTAGCAGAACGGTGGACGATAACAGAAATTCGCCGACAATTAAATGTTGTGTCAACGTACTTCTCTGCTCACATATGTCCTTACGCAAAGCCATTTTTTGTAGTATTGTCTAACAGTTAAAAAAATGACTAAAATAAAAGAGAACGGGCGAGCGTGAATTGATCAAACCTTTTAATTACTAGGGATTATACATACCGGCTACAGCTTAAACTGTATGTAAGAAGTGAAAGAGAAATAGCGAAAAATCATCACTTCTAATCAAGTCTCTTCTTGTGATTTAGCATCCTGAAATCAGTTCTCGAAACTGAGAATGTTTTGATCAAAGCTGGGTAAATCGACCTGAATTCAGTGCATGGGAACCTACACCGTCTGGAATTTACAGAGGGTCTGGAAAGGCTTTGCGAATCCCTTTTTTTATCTCCAAAATTAGGTACGATAAGAAGGCTGTAAATTGGCTCTTTTGATTGATACTTTGAATTTACGAGTATTTTAGGATCATTGCATTACCTTCTCGATGTTTTTCCCGCTCAAGTTCCCTTTCACTGCCCCTATCATCTGAACGCCTGGAACAGGAACAAGCTATTCTGGTGCTAGAGGACTCGCCTGTGGCGGCAAGAGTAACCATACCAAAACTCTTAGTGCCTGTCTTATTCACGGGAGCAGAGTTCAGTGTTTGTCGCTCGCTACTGATCTTAAGTTTAACTGGTCAAATTATTTCTTCAAGATATACAATAATACGCGGTATAAATGAAAAGAGCTTGAGAAGTAAGTGGGTCTTCTGTCCGCTCTTGTACATGTGTTAATTACCAACTTCGTCCCCGGCTTTGGGTGTGGGGAAAAAGGCCCTGGGAACGAGGTTGAATTACTTAACAGTTTCAATTAAATAATCACTCACGGCTACTTCATTCTACCGGCTTGCTTTTATAGGGGACACCACGGAACGTTCGAGTGTTTGACTTCGCATTTGCCGCTAGAAAGTATTCCCAACAGACACAGTGCAGACGGGCAAAAGAAAAAAATCCCGTATCCCGCGCCCAATTTTTGGTGAATCCCGTCCCTTCAAGATATTTTGCGCTTTCCCGAATCCCGTATTCTGGTCAAACATCAGAAACACACCCTTCCAGACCCTGAACAACTGTCCCCGAAAGGCGCGCGTTAATACTAAGCGAACATATCAGAATATGCTTATGCCCCCTGGGCATCCCATAGTACTCCTTAAATCTAATTAATTCAATATGGCCGCTGTATCGGTAAAACTATTGACTGACAACAGTGACAGTGCGGGGGAAACTGCAGGCCTGCGAACACACCCACCCCCTTACCCCAGGGAGCCCCAGGACCCCGGATGGGTACTTCCTTTTAAGAGGCTAATGGGAATGTGCTGCTGGATTGAGTCGCATTTTCACGGCTGGATTGACTATAATATGGGGTCGCAAATTTCAGTTCGGATTTTTGGGGTAAGAAAGTTCTTCATATTCACAGTTAGCAATCGTACCAGAATGTCTGTACCGGGTAAAGAGTAAATTGTTCTTCATTCAATTTAAAAAAATGGGTCAATTCATTTTAGGATGACCTATTTCGGAGGATTGCTAAGGAAGATACATAAATAGAAAGTGACTAAGTTGGGATCGCGAAAATGACATAGTTGCCCAAAAGTGACTATGATGGGGCACATTACCAAGCAAAAATTAACCCGAGTACCCCCACCCCCCCCCCTCCCCCGACCAAACACCTTCCTGTAAATAACGGTAACACAGAATCAGCTTTGAATATGATGACACAAAATCGCAATCTACGCGGCTTCCGACCACTGGGTAACGTTAATCATCGTGAAACAAGCGTAAAAGTGGTTTATGTCGTTTGTGACAAGCGCTTCCGGTGCGAACAAGATGCGAAATTTGGAGCGATTACCAGGCCGTCAATTTTAAAAATAGTCCAATTCAACCATGCATTACTAGAATAATTTTGGCTGACAAAGACATACTCGTTATTTATTGTCTGTGACCACTGGATGTCACAATGCTCTGACTCAGGGATGTGGACGCCCGGGGGGGGGGAGTACTCCCATACATTACCTATACGGGTATGTGCCGCCCAACGGGGTCGTGAATTTGGAGCTCCTGATTTAGAACGGGGTATCCATTTCAGAGGCGTTTTCTAGAACGGGGTATAATATTTCAAACGCGCGAAAGCTCCAGTTTTGTAAGCAGCCATTTGAAATTATTCAAGGACAGATTGCTTTTAAAAGTACGGTTCAATGCGTTAACAAGCAAATTGTTGTACTCTTGTTGCACCCTAGAAGGGAGTATTAAAAATTGGCCCATTTCTAGAACGGGGTATCAGTTTCAGGGCGAATTCTAGAACGGGGTATAAAAAATTGGCCCATTTGTAGAACGGGGTATCAATTTTAGGAGGAATTTTTTTTAGAACGGGGTGCCAATTTTGAGTCCCGGGCGGCACATACCCACCCAAAAAATACCCAAGTGCCCCCCCCCCCGGGTGTGGACGTCAGCTGTTGGGGGTATACAAGCACATAAACAAACTCATTCAACTGCAAAACACAATCATTAAAGGATGACCACTTCATTTTTTTAAGAGAAGAAATGTCTTTATAAATTAATTTCCTTTTTAAATTTATTGGCGTTTCTTCCCGTTTTTTTTTTTGGATCAGGCGACGGATGGCATGATCGACTGGTACAGTGACGACAAGAAGCACGTGATAAGGAATGACGTGTACTTGTTTTGCCGGTTAGACCAGATATAAGAGTGCTTCTTTGCGTCTTGTAGAAAAAACTGTTCACTTCAGAGCAGCAATGGATGTCGAGAAGTTAAAGAGAGATTTAAAAGAGAACAACCAGGAACATTTGCTTAAACACTGGGAATCATTAAGCAAAAACGAGCAGTCAATTTTCTACGATGAATTGCGAAACATCAATTTCGCTCAAGTTAACCGGTCTTTCGAGAAAGCCATGAACGAAGCGAAAGGAAATGAAAAGAAAGACGAAATCGAGCCGGTTCCTCCAGAGCTTGTTGGTAGCGTCATTGGAGAAGTAAACCAAAATAAAGTCGATAGTTGGAGAGACAAAGGTCTTCAAGTTATAAGCGAAGGGAAAGTCGCTGTGTTGCTGCTGGCCGGTGGTCAAGGTACTCGTTTGGGAGTTTCGTATCCTAAAGGAATGTATGATGTAGGTTTGCCTTCAAAAAAAACTCTCTACCAATTACAAGCTGAGAGAATCTTGAAAGTTCAGGAATTGGCCTACAAGCGCACTGGAAAGAAAGGGACAATTCGTTGGTGAGTTGAATGTATATTCCCTTAAAAAACAGGCATTTTTATCTGGTTTCCGCTGTAGATGTTTTGTCATCTGTAGTCAGAAATGTGGCGTCAGAGCTGTTGCTTTTAATCCATGTACGCATGTTAGTTTTGCGATGTTTTTTCTGTACTATTCTTTGGTTTAATCTAGACAGAAGCAACGATTGCAGTTTTATGTAAGCACTGCATGTATACCGCATAGGAATTTAACTTTTTCCCTTGTCCTGACCATGAACCGCGAGGCGCGCGGCGCACCGGCGGGTGAAGAAATAGCCGGTGTTGTGCATAGTTGTCTCGTCACGGCTCAAAGAGAAACAAGAATAATAACTCTGAAAGTTCGACATAATTCTTCTTAATGTTGAATTACCCTATAAAATGAATTACGAGATAGTTAATACATGTACGTTCACAAAGTCGCTTTGTTATGATTGTATAATGCAGGCGTGTGTGTAATCATATTGGTGACGCAGTTAATTTTTCCGGCTCCTATCTCGTGACTTTCAAGCGTCACACGTTAAGCTTATATTTACTTTAGGTCAAACTTTCAAAGTCCCCAAGGTTACTGTCTACATTTTCCTTCTTTTTCGTACAGGTTTTTTCCTCCTCCTTGGGGTAATATAATTACCAATCAAGACATCTGAGATGGTGTATTTCTGCACTGGTTATCTTGTGCTCGCTTAGAGTAAGATGTTAGTCTGCTTCGGTTGGGATCCCGGAAAAAAAAAATATCGATCCTTGACCAATGTATGGGCGGATAACAGTCGCCAACATCCAAACACAACGTTTTCGCCATGTATTAAATTTTTTGGAGTTTCATTTTTATCACTTTTACCGAAAATGGCCAACCATTACTGATTCTAGAAGACCATATTTCTGTGCAATTTGCAATGATAAGAAACAGAGTATGAATCCTAATCTACTGATCTATTGTTGTTCCTGAATATCCACAAGAAACAAACAACATTCAGCAGGAAAATTCTTTGCGGTCTTCCGTGGAAATGGTTCCAAATACATTTATTTTTCTCCCACAGACTCAAAGACTAGAAATTTCTACTCTATACAAGGGGTAAAAAAATTAACCTTTGCTCCTGGTGGAAACTGGTTGTTGCTGTTTCTAACAATTTGGATAGATTAGAAAGTTAGTAAGGAATTTTTAGCCAGTGGTACTAAAGGTACATTACTGCACCTTTTAAAAATATGCAAATTCTGAAGTTCAAAAGCCAACTGACTTTGCATTTTTCGTTGCCGTCAATCATCTTAGGAAGCAGACCTTTTAGGAAACAGAACTTTACTTTAACAGGTTCAAAAGATCATAGTTTGTGATTTGTGATTGGTGGATTTCAATCCGTTTTTGTGTTTCAAGGTTTGTTGCTTGTGATCGTACAGTGTAATTATGATTGACGGCAGGGAAAAACAGAATTTTGATGGCAGCTTTTGATCTTCAGAGTTTGGGCATTTTTGAAAAGTGCAGTAACTGCAGTGTAGTTTACTGAATTAGTGGTGAACTGTATTGTATTTTTGTGGGTGTTCCTTTGAAGTGTTAGCTATTTATTTACAGCCAGTGCAAGTATCCATTCAGAAAGATAGAATGCAACATTTACTGGTATTTAGATAGGATACATGTAGAGCAAGGAATCAGATTATTATAATGATGGTGACTAACAAGTGTACCTCTGAAGTGGTAAAGCAAATAAGAATAAGTTAGATATTGCAAGTTTTAAGGTAATAGTTATCTTTTAAGACTTTTAGAGTATATTGCTTACAAGGGGGTGGGGGGGGGGAGGAAGGTTGTCCCACTGGGTTAGAAACCGGGTTGTAGTTCTATTTAAATTGATTGTACACCACTTTAGGTACATCATGACCAGTGAACACACAATGGATGCCACCAAAACATTTTTTGAAGAACACAATTATTTTGGACTGCACACAGAGGACGTTGTTTTTTTTGAGCAGCATACCTTCCCCTGTCTAACATTTGACGGTAAGATCATTCTTGATCAACGAAACAAAGTTGCCAGAGCTCCTGGAGGAAACGGTGGTTTGTACGCAGCCCTGGGTCCAGAGGAGCGTGTTAACACAGAGCAGATGAGGAAGCAAGGCATAGAGTATATTCATGTGTATTGCGTGGACAACATCCTTGTCAAGATGGCCGATCCCGTGTTCATTGGATTTTGTATTGATAAGTCAGCTGAGTGTGGAGCAAAGGTTAGTGCTTCTCTCATTTATACATTATATTAGGTTGATAATCTACATGTATGTACTTTGAAAACATAACCTGTGGGCTCTAGACTAACAGTTTTATCTTGGCATAGTGGAACCTCAATATAATGAACATCTGTACCCCTGTATAAGGAAGTCCTCAGTTTAACAAACAAGATAATTCACCCCCAAAATGGTGCAATATATGGATGTCCCCTGGGCCTCATTATATCATGGTTCCACTGCGCAGTCTTTGAGGTGTTCATTGTACAGTAGGGCTCCAAACTGCAATCAATTTGGTCACCATGGCTAAAGGAAAAAAATATTAGGAACTGAAATAAAATTGGCAACTTTCCCTACTGTAGGGAAAGTTGCCAATTTGGCGACCTGCGTTCAGCGGCAATATTCCAAGCCATAGTGTTTTAATTAGTTTGTGAGGTCATGAAATTTGTATGATATATTTTTTGTTCTCCATTGTCTTTTCACGCTGGCTGCCTTATTATTACATGCATGTGAGCCTTGAGATGTCAGGCGTGCCTCCAACTTTGGTTTTGATTTTTTGGGAGCTATTTTGATTACTTGTGTTGAACACTTAATTGTAATATTGTACAAAGTTTTTGTTTTCCTTTTGGCGACCAATATTACATGTACATGTAATCTTGTCTGGTGACCATTCTGTAAAGTTTTAAGGTTGCCAAAAGGTGACCATGAAAAAATTTTAGCTTTAGGCACTGACCAAATGCCAGTGGACAGAAAAATGTTGTGTTCACATTAACGGGGGCATGTTACATGCACTTATGCTAGGGTTTTTTCTAATCATATTTAATTGAAACTGGGCCAAAAATAATGTTATTTATTATACTGGGTTGTTTGTTTGATAGAGATTTTTTTTACTTCAAGATTTCACGTCCTTTGTGTTTTATAAATGTGCTGTATCTATAATATTATTTTCAGTGATTCATCATGACTTAGTACATTGTAGCTATGTTTACCACATTCTTCTTACCCATGCAATCTTTTGGCTCTTTGCACAGGTTGTAGAGAAGACCCGTCCAGATGAAAAAGTTGGAGTTGTGGTAAAGTACAATGGAAAATACCAGGTTTGTATGGGATTTCACAAAAATTCAGCTATTTTGAAGCGATTTTGGGGCGCTGCACAATGCTGCAGGCTTCATACGGGGTCACTCGATTAGCCTGTGCTCTTTTTGGGTAGTGTCAATCATGTAAGGTTTATTTATTCTGAGTTTGAGTTAACACGGTTCCACAGTATCTTATTAGTTTTCCTTGTTGATTAAGGAGACCTCATTCCTCATTAAAGGCTAAACTGTGTGTGTACAATTCCCATGTACGTACATCTGTACTTATTTACTGGGGCTTTGTTGAAGCTGTAATATGTCTGTTTTGGTCAATTTGAAAGAGGTTGTGAGTCACATTTAAGGACCTTCTTAACTTCAACTAGTCGTATGAGCAACATGCAAAGAATGTGGTGTTCAATAGCCCAGGCTGCTGGATTTTGCTATCAGACTAGTGAATTCTGTTCTAAACTTGCCTGAAGGGTACATGTAAGTGAAGTGTTTTGGGGAATTTAAATTACAGAAGGACTGTAATTTTTTGGAGCTAGTACATGCAAGCTACAGCTTTCTTAGTTTACACCTTGATGTGACCTCTTTTTGCGAGACTATCTCAAAATACTACCTACATGTACATTTCTTTTGGTTTCTTAGCGATGTCAGTAGGTGATGTTGAGTAACTGGGTATTTCCTCCTCAGGTTGTTGAGTACAGTGAGATATCAGAAGAGCACTCGAAGATGAAAGACCCTCTTGCCAGTGACAAACTGTTATTTCGAGAAGGAAACATTTGTAACCATTTCTTCACCATGGACTTTTTGGATAGAGTTGTAAAGTGAGTATTTCTTGAGATTAGTTTAACATACGTGTAATGGCCAAATCTTTCTTTAGTTCCATTTGTAAGTGATGGCTTAAAATAACACATAGTAACATATATTTGTACATGTAAGTAATGTAATTAAATGGTTGAGTGTGGCAGTTTGTAAATAACTCTAACAGTGTCATTTGCTAATACTACAGTGTGCTAAAAATTGTTATTTAATTATTTTAAATACAATATTATTAATTACACATGTACACTGTATCATTAAGCCGTCTTGTTATTGTGACAACCCCCTCAATTTGTCCTAGCAGATTGGCTATACATGTACATTTACCTGCATAAAAAACCCTGTCTATGTGACTAGCCCTTAAATGCAACCAGTCGAAGTAAAAAAATAAAAGTTATGGGCATTTCAACACAGACAAGGGAAAAACAAAAAATTTGTTTGAAATGAAGTATCTTCTGTTTACAATGTAACTAAAAGTGTCTGGGAAATCTCATCATTGGCCCGCCACATCTTAAGGTAACTTAAAAGCAATGGGCAATGGAATGTGACCCTATACCACTAATGCAACCACCCCTATAACGACTCTATAACTTTGGCTTGTTCTATTTTTAGAGAGTATGAAACATCAATGAAATACCATATTGCCAAAAAGAAGATACCTTTTGTTGATGAAAGTGGGAGAAGGTAAATGTGATTGTAATTTGATGTTGTTGGATTGATGACTTTATTTTTTTAGTTTTTGCACATCACTGGTAAATAAATTTTAGTTAAAACACATTGTCATTTATTAATAGTTTACATTAAAGTGAGCAGGAACAATCTCACTGAATGTTGAAAGTGTTGAAATGGATCTAGTGGGCATTGAAACAGAAAAAAAAAAGTACATGCATGTTAACCATTTAATTTTTTGTAGGATCAAACCTGTCGAACCCAGTGGAATAAAGCTGGAAAAATTTGTCTTTGATGTGTTTGAATTCACAGAGTAAGTGAAGTACCTACATGTACCGTATAGTTAAACTTAGAGATGGATGGTCAACAGTACACTGAACACTTCCTTTATTAAGTTTCACTTAACTTAATCTGTACCTTTGTGATGAACACCAGTTGAGAGTGCTTTTCAGAGCTGTCTCTTTTTAGCAACATAAGTTACACCACATAATAATACATGTATGTCCA